>NC_081347.1:28006017-28029596 GCF_029784015.1 Lycium ferocissimum | reverse complement strand
GATCTTTTCCCCGAATCACCTTAACCTTATCTAATGACTCTCTCACAAGATCGCACTTAGGGCCCTTTTTCCGCAAATGATCAAACCACCCAATAGGAGACCTACATCTCCCCTATAAAGAGCCTAAAATTCCCCCAATATCAATGCGGGAGGGGTAACTATTATTATATGAAAACTCCCCAAAGGAAGAACCGATGGGCAAAGCCACCGAAGTAAACCCCACACAAGCTAAAAGGGTTATCCCCAGGACCCGAATAGTTTCCCGGGGGACCGGCTACCCGGGGTTCCGAGGGGGAAAGCCGTACAAGGTCTAATGTAGTGCTCAAATCAGACTGCAACGCCTTCTAAAATCGGGATATAAATGTCGTGCCTCTATAGGATAGAGGGAAAATAGAAACCCCCATGCAAACAACAATCTCCCGGAAAAATTTTTGGCCAACTTCGGGGGCCAGGGTTACCCAATTTCCAGAAAGCGTACTTGGTCAATCTATCAATAATGACCCAAATCGAAAAAAAACTTCCCCAAGGTCTTAAAGCCCAAACCCAAAAAAAAATCCATCGATGTCCTCTCCCATTTCCCCCCCCGAAAGGGCATCCTTAACATCCCCGGGGGCCCTCCCCGGTGCTCATTTTTAAACCCTCGGAAATTTAAGCACCGTAAAAAAAACTCAACAATACCCCGGGTTTCATCCAAGCCCCCCCAATAATTTTGGGCCTAAAACCCCGATAATTTGGTAGCACCAGGAGGGTTTTAGAATATGTAAAACCCGGTGAGCCCCCCTTAAAGTCATCCTAATCAAGTCATCAAAATGAGGGACATAGACACGCCCCTTGATCATTAGAACGCCCCCATCATCAATCATGTCCTCCTTTGCCTCACCACTCAAAACCTTGTCACGAATCTTTCACAAGCTCGCGTCCTCGAACTTCCTTGCCTTAATCTGCTCTAGAAATGATGATCTCGCCTTAACATAAGCCAACACTCTGCCCAAACCAGACACGTCAAGCCTCATGAAATGTTACACCTCAAATTTTTTTTGCATCGTTTGCGTTGTAAGTAAACTAACGTAAGCTAGAAGAGGTCATGAAACCCTTATAAGGTTAAGGAATACTCTTAACAAGTGGTAAGATAGTGTCTAAAGGTTTCAGGATCAAGCAAATCAAAGAAAATAAGTTCTTGAAAATTTGAAAAAAGTTGGTAGAATTTTAGATAGAAATTTTGGGTCAACTTTAAAGGGGTATATCTCCTAGTATATCAGGAGTTTTGAAGTGAAAGGATAGCCTAAATTGAAGTTCAGGAAGTTCAGTTTCCAACGCAACAAACCATTTGTCAAAACGACATCAGAATAGGGAGTTATGGGCATTTCAAGATAAGCCTTCAAGCTGCCAAATGGCTCCTCGCGGGCCCCACTTGGGAAAGTCGGTGGAACCGACTCTCAAGGGGTATAAATACACTATTATTCCACTTTTTTCATTATTTAAACTTATTGGGAGTTCTAGACACATCCATACACTTATCATCCCTTAAATCAGGAATTCAACAAAATTACACCAAACTAGTTCTTGAAAAGTGATTGTTCTTGTTTCTACTTGATGTTGTGGTGAGGTTGGTCTTGAAGAAAGTTGGTGTGGCTAAAGTTCTTCAAGTATAAGGTATTTTCTTCATCCTATCTCTTATGTTGAGTTGATTTAAAGGTTTAGCAAGTCTTAAAAGTGAAAATAATTGTGGAGGAAAGGTCATAAAGTGTTGTGTTGTAGTTGTTGAGTTTATAGACTATTTTGAGCATGTTGTGGCTGTGTTTTTCGGCTAATTTCCATGTATATGGATGGTATCTAATGTTGTTGGTGTGTTTATGAGATTATGCTCCTTAATTGGGAAGAAAGGAAGTGTATATTGTTATTGTATGTTGATAAACATCGTGTGGGATGTTTTATGGAATATTTTTCTATGGATTATGATGTTGTTGGTGTTAGTGTTGTTGTTGTTGTGTTGGTTGTTATTCTCATGATTTCGGGCAAGGGATATAAACAGGGGAGATGCTGCCCTAATTTTGGCAGATTCTAAAGGAGATTAATTTGAAGACTTAAGATAGGCATATGACGATTAGCCTAACAATAGTATGAATTCTCTTGAATGTAGATTTATGAGCTTGGGAGGGTAAGCGTTAAGTGGTAGAAGACCGAAAAGGTATGTTAAGGCTGTTACTTCTTTTCTTGGCATGATTCCATATATGGTAAGAGTGTGATAAACCTTATGACTAGAGATTTGTTAAAGTAGAGCTTGTCATATTGTTGTCTAGTTTTCGAGTGTTATGTTATTCTTTCTGAGGGGCCATATTCCTTTCCTATGTCCTCAAGTTCATAAAGAGATAAAAGAGACATGTTACAGTATTGATACTTTCAAGCGTATACCTAATATGCATACATTTTATTTAGCACATACACGCCCACTTGGAACAGACATTTTATTTAGCCTGGCCGGCTTGGTCAAGTGAGACGAATTTGCTCGGCCGACGGGTCAGTGAGACATTTTATTTAGCCTGGCCACTTGGTCAGTGAGACATATGTTATCATGGTATTGCATTCCACTTGAGACAGATCAGAGAGTTATTCTGAGGATTCTTTGGCCTCTAGATTGTATCATTTTTCAGTTCAGTTTCAATTATTCCATTGCTCTAAATACTCGATACACTGTTTCGTACTGACGTCCCTTTTATCGGAGGCACTGCATTCATGCCTGCATGCACAGATCGACAGATTGATAGGCCTCCCCAGTAAGCAGAATCTGATATCAGCTGATTGGTGAGCTCCCTTTTGTTCGGAGATGCCAGCTCTTTGGAGTCTCTCCCGTTTGATTATAGATTGTATGGCACAGTCGCACATTCCCTAGAGGCTTGTAGACGAGTCATGTATATAGTGTGTCCATGTGACAGCCTCATCGACTTGTATATGTCTAATTGGATACTGTTGGCTTTGTACGATAAGAGCAGCCTTGTCGGCTTGCTCAATTATATATATATATATATATATATATATATATATATATATATATATATATATACGTTTTGGGTGTGTGTGCCCAGTTCAGAAGAGATAGTCGGTATATATATATATATATATATATATATCAGTTGCGGTTTGTGGGTATTTTACGTAATGCGAGGTAGGCCCTTCGATTTATTCTGGGGATTACTTCCCCAGAGTTCCAAATTTAGAGTGGTTCGCTCCAGCCTGGTTTGGCTTCGGGTGCCGGTCACCTCACCTGAAATTAGGGTGTGACTAACTTAATATCAGAGCAGGTCTGTCCTAGGGAGTCTACAAGCCGTGTCTAGTAGAGTCTTGTTTATAGATGTGTTGTGAACCACATCATATAAACAGGAAGCTACAGGGCATTTAGGAATTGGTTACCTTTCTTTCAGATCTAAATCGTGCTGTAGAGCCAAGTCATAGGAGAGCGGGCGAGGGGAATAGTAGGGCACACCCCGCATCCGAGGCCCAGCCTCAGGGCCAGGTGAGACCCTTCCCCAGGGATTATCGACTACTCCACCGCCTGAGGAACTCTCAAGGGAGGCAGCAACTCCAGTACCCCCTCCCACAATAACAGACCAGGATCTTAGGAGAGCGGTACATTTATTGACCCAGATTGTGACGACACAATGACAGCCGAGAGCACCTGCTAGAGTAGTAACTGCTGATGGGTCCCATAGTTTGAGGGTTCGTGAGTTTTTAGCACTTGACCCTCCAGAGCACTCAGGGGTTAAGTGGGACGAGAATCCACAGAACTTTGTCGATAAGCTCCAGTGTATTTTCAGGGTCATGCATTCTACCGAGACCGAGGCTGCAGAGTTAGCAGCTTTTAGGCTCCGTGATATAGCGATCCTATGGTATAGAGGTGGGGGCATGCCAGGGGTCCGGAGGCACCTCCAGCGCGTTGGTCTGAGTTTTCAAAGGCCTTTCTTGATCATTATTTACTATTCGAGATACGAGAGGCGAAGGTAGATCAGTTCTTGACTGTCCAGCAAAGTAACTCTAATGTTCGCGATTATTGCCTCCGATTTGATTCCTTGGCTAGATGTGCTCCATCATTTTTTGATTCATCGAGGGCCAGGATTCACCGGTTCATCACGGGTTTACACCCCGCTTATGTGAAGGCTTGTACCACTGCAGCGGTAAGTGATAATATGGACCTTGCTCGTATTCATGCATTCGCATAGAACTGTGAGGATCGTAGATGCCAGCGGCAGGCGAATGAGAGGATAGAGAGGGAGTGCCATAAAAGGGCTAGGATTATTGGTCAGCAGGGTGATAGTAGGGGGAGTTTCAGACCCCAATACCAAGGTAGGCCATTTAGGCCGCCATCAGCTCAGTCTCAGGGATACAGATCAAGGTATTATATTCCCTCTGGACTAAGTAAAAGTTCCTGCACGTCCAGGTCACAGCAACAGAGGGGTCCGGGATGTTATATCCCGTGTTTTTGCGTATTCGAAAAATTTGGAAATAACCTTGGTTTGTAAGAAATAAGGTCATGTTTGAATTTTTCTTAATATGTGTATGCCGGTTATGGAAACTTGAATGCGGGAACAATGGAGAAGGCCTAAGGGCGAATTTGGAATTTTGGAAATTTGTTTCGGGAAGTACAAAACAAGAATTGTAAGGAATTGGGCTCAAAAAAAAAAAAAAGAAGAAAAATTGAAGCCCAATGGGGAGGGTGGCCGGCCATATGGTGGCTTGGCCCAACCCATATAATTAATCATGTGATTAATTATATAAGTGGGATAAGCTCTCAAGAAACTTCAAGAAAGCAAAAGAAAAATCAAGAAAGAAAAAAAAAACTTGAGAGCAAACATTAGAGGCCATTCGGCCGAACCATCAAGGAGGAAAAAAAAATTTTTAGTTCATCAATCTTCAATCCAAAAATCCAAATCTTCTTGTATTTCTACTAATCTCAAGGTGCTCTTCAAAGTGGCATAATTATCTTGGCAAGAAAGTGTTTCTTTTGGCAAGAAGAATCTATTGGAAAAGGTGAGAATTTCATGTTTTTATTATGTTATAGAAGGTTATATATATGTTATGGTATGTGGAATTGAATGAAAAGTATGGAATTGTGATTTGTGTGTGTGTTTGTGTGTAACCGTGGGGGGGGGGGGGGGGGGTAGTATGGTGGAGGAAAATGGTTGAATTTGTTTAGTATGTTGATCATGTTGTTATAGCCTTATGAAGTATATGAAAGAGTATGAAAATTTTGTGTGTTGTGAATATGTGTGTGTGGGCCGTGTGTATCAAGATGAAGGGGAGGACATGAATCAAACTATTTGGTAAGTTAATTGTGTTGTTGGAGTTTTGTGGTGAAAATGAAAGGTTAATGGTTCTTGTCGTCATGGAAAATATGTTGTAAGGTTGTTGTCGGAAAATATGCAACTTTATAGTTGTTTATGTAAATGTGGAAATGAAGGTAGTAAGGTGCAAATTATCATGATTATGGATGAAATTGGAAGATGGAAGCATGCTATGAACATGTATGTTGAAGATTAAAACTTTTAGATGTATTATGGCTTTGATGGAAAATTTGTATATTTTGTATACTTTATGAATATTGTGTAGAAATGGTATGAAATGCCTCCGAATTGTATTTGAATGGTTTTAGATTAGTAAATAAATATGAGAATGTTGATATTGGATGGAAAGCGTGAAGTCGGAATGAGAATTATGGCATTATGTTGGAAAGTAGACTAATTGCGTTATATTGTGATTTGTGGTGATTGTTATTGTCGTTGGTGTTGTTGTTGGGTTGTTGTTGGTTATATTGAGCCGAGCTACGTCTCGGGGGTGCTATACGTATAGGGGAGATGCTGCCCAAATGTTTATAGATGAATAAGGGTTAAGATTGAACTCTTAAAAACTTGTGACTTACATTTGGTAGTCTTGACCATTTGTAGATTTTGAAGCGAACGAGATTTAAGAATAAGCAAGCATAAGGCGCAACCGTGTATGTAAAGCTTATCCATTCTTTTTATGGCATGTCCTAGACCTACTAAGTCGAAAACGGAACCTTGGGGATAATCCTGCTCCTAGAGATTCGAGTTTGATTTTAGTTACTATTCATTCAGCGAAATTGAATCAAAATGCTCATCTTTGGATATAAGAATGCGTAAATCTTCGTATCTTTCGTAAATGAATCCAAATTGCTTAAGAAGCTATCACGGATGACCTTATGGAACCTAACGTTGGAAATTTATGTCCGCCGCCTCGACTCGACCCGAGGTGGGCCCTCAAGTTCCGAGACTTCCCTTATTTGATTTGTCTTGCTCATTTTCGTACGATATGAAAAAGAAGTGTTTTATGACGTTAAGTCCGTTTGAAATGTCCGATAATGATATTTGAAAGTTCGTTACTATGAATGATGCTAAAATTCTCTGAAAATGATCTACGATGTGTTTTGAGAAAAATTGATAATTTAAAAGTCTGCGACCTTTGTATATTAATTCCGATTAATTCGATACTCATTATGAGCCTTCTGATCCTAATATGTTCGTATATAAAACTACGTGTCGAGTCTTGGAACTTAATTTTGATATGCATATGGTTTCGCACTACTCTTGCTCGTGCCGATGGGTATGACTTCGTTGTTTGGTACCGGGCCGGTTACGTGATCGTGCGCTTTGTGATACATTCGGCGGTATGATGTGTTACGGTTTTCGCGGCCTCGCCATAGGGCCGATTACCGTTTATGGTGTTATGATGTGATATGGCATCCGATACGATTCGATGATTTGATGTGTGACTTTGTGATGTGTTCGGAGATGTACGGAGATTTGAAAACTTCGGAGTATGATGTGTTGTGGCACCGGCGTCGGGGGGTGACCACGTTCGAAGCCTTATGCATGATTTTTATTTGCATTATGTACATTTGCATTCCACACGTTGGATACGTCTGTTATTTACGTATTTGTTACTGTATCCTCTCGACTCCGACCATGATTTGGATTCGCGTACCTTACGCTTTGCATACTCGGTACTTTCGCATCGACCCCCTTCCTTGGGGTCCACGTTTCATGCCGCGCGGTACGAGTGCTCGATTGGGAGATCCCGGTTTAGGCTTTTCATTCTGCTATTTTGGAGTGCTCCCCCTTGATCGGAGCTCATACTTGGTATATATGTTTTGCTATGTATATTACGCACATTTGTTGTTCGGGTACGGCGGGGCCACGTCTCGTCATATGTTCGTATGCTTCTGTTTGTCTGTAGAGGCCTGTAGTCATATTTGTGGGTCGTGGGTCCGATTGTTCGCATATGATTCTGTTTTGCGTCCTTAAGCGGCCCGTATGCTACTATGGCCGATATGGCCCGTCTGTTTGTATGTATGTGTGTGTGTGTCTGGGCGATGTACATTCCGCCAGTTTTGATTTTGATTTGATGGTTTTGCACGGGCGACCGCTTAGGGCCGGCGTTCGTTTCGCTATTCGTATGACGTCTGCTTTCTGCTATATTATGACAATTTGGTTCGTAAGTTCGTTTGGGTGCCTAAGTAGGGCACCAGTCACGGCCTACGGAGCTGGGTCGTGACAAAAGTGGTATCAGAGCGGTTTGTCCTCGGAATGTCTACAGGCCGTGTCTCGTAGAGTCTTGTTTATCGGTGTGTGGTGCACCACATCTATAAACAGGAGGCTACAGGATATTTAGGATGTTTCCCTTTCTTTGGATCTTAGATCGTGCGATAGAGCTGTGCTATTAAGATGACTCTTTTCTGATTGAATGTTATATTTTTTTCAGTAATGCCTCCGAAGAAGGCGACGGCTGCCCAGAAGGGCAAAGCAGTGCCGGAGACGGCAGAGACTAGCCGGGCCCAGAGGGTTACTAGGGCCCGCGCCCGAACATGCCCGATGTTGTGCCCCAGTCAGAGGGTTCCTCTTGTACCACTACCGGAAGGGCGGGAGCGGTTCCCCATTAGCTCCGGAGGCCCCCGGCTCCCCGGCGGGCACGGAGGACGAGGACGCGGGGAGGCCGTACGGTTGTTGACAACGATAGTGGCGGGACAAGCTCGCGGACGCGGGCGAGAGAGAGTAATGATGATGACGAGACGTGATAGCACGAGGGTTCGCGACTTCTTGACATGTGGCCCCGAGTTTTTTGGGTCTAAGCCCGACGAGGACCCCCGTGATTTTATTCGGCGAGATGAGACGCGCATTAGGGTCGGTCGGGGCTTCGAAAAGGGCGAGTCGGGTTGAGTTAGCCTCGCACCGGTTATGGGATATTGCTCTAAATTGGTACGAGTCCTGGGAACTGGCCAGGGGTGAGGGTGCTCCCCGCCTACGTGGGACGAGTTTACAGCTGCCTTCCTCCGTCACTTTTTACCACCGGAGCTGCGACGGGCGAGAGTTGACCGATTTTTGCGGATAAAGCGAGAGGGGTCGGAGTGTTCGTGAGTACAATTTGAGTTTGATTCTACGGCCCGATATGCGCCTACTATCGTAGCCGATATGGAGGACGAATGCACCGATATGTGATGGGTGCGGACCGTTACCTCGTCGATAGTTGCATGGCGATGGCGTCGCGCTCGATATGGACATCGCCGGGTTGCGAGGCCTTTGCACGGGGCATGGAGGATCGGCATAGGAAGAAAGAGCGATGCGGTAGGGATTATGATAGGAGGCCGCCCCGAAGAGGGCCGGATCGGCGGGGTATTCGAGGAGACCCCGAGGCGGATGGCCGCGACGGTCCGGTGGGTCCCTTCCGCCGTCGGCCGGGGGTACACGGTCCGCGGCGGCGCACGTTTTGATGACGCGAGTCCGTGCGGGGCCGGCCCGAGTTCCGGGGCCTCGAGGTTCCCGGCGGTAGGTCCCCGGTCGGACTAGGCCACCTATGCCCGGTGTTCATATTGTGGGAGATCGCACCCGAGGGGAGTGCTAGGGCACGGGGCTGTTTTCTTGCGGCCGCGTGGCCACGTTATGCGAGAGCGTCGCGTGGGTGGGCGGTTACGGTGGTGCGGCACACGGAGGCGAGTTCGATTCTTTGGTTCGTCATCTACACCTCCTGCTATGCGCCCGCGGGGCGAAGTACGCCAGCACCAGCGGGCCGCGGCAGAGGCCGTGGCGGGGGTTCTGATCTTAGCGGTCCTTCGAACCGCATCTATGCTTTGACTAGTCGGCAGAACCCGGAGGCACCGCCAGACGTGGACCCAGGTATATTACTAATCTCTTCTGGATGAATGTGTGTATTGACAGACTGATATCCCATTGTGTTACGTGATCTTTTTCTCTTGCGTGTTGGTAAAAGTAAGATGAAAATCCGAATTTGGTAGAATCATTTGGGATAGCTATATATATACAGGCAGAAGTCGAATATAGGGAAATTTGGACGGCTAAGACAGTAGACCATATAGACAGGGATAAACGACCCCTTTAGATTGGAGTGGGGCCCGCTATGAAAACTTTCCGAAAAATTTGTTAAGACTCCGATTTGCCTTAGAATTTCGTGACAAAGGTCGTGTGGGGGAGTGGACGTGACTGTCCCAGCATTAAGCTACTAAAATGCCTTAAAGTTTCGAGGTTAAGCGTGCTGGGGCCAGAGCAATTCTGGGATGGGTGACCCCCTGGGAAGTGTGCTAAGGTGACAAATGAAAGGTGCATATCTGCGGTATTATAAATGAATTGGGGTGAGATGTAAGGTAAATTGAGGTGTGGGACTGAGATAGGCTAAACGAAATGTCGGCAGGAGAAGTTTTTTTTATAAGTCACTGAAGCATTAGTGGAAGTGGTCTAATTCTGATCAAACTTCTGTTTGTTATACTTCTGCGCCTTTGATTTTGATAAGACTCCTTCTATTATACCTCCGTACTTCTGAATCCGGTTTCGTTTCTGTTTGACACGTCTCTACGTGCGTCCGACTCGAGCACAAATACGTCCGATATTTCTCTGTACGTACGATTCGACTACGGATCCATCCGATATAGCTCGATATGTCAGAGCTACGATTATAGGTTTGTCCGATATGCTCGTGTGTGTACGGCTGCGATTACGAATACGCTCGATATAACATATGCTATGCTTACAGCCTTCGATCCCGACTATGACTCCGTCGACATGCTTTTGATCTTCGGTTACGATAAAGATTAAATCCGCCCCTATACCCGAATTAAAATCATATGGACCGCTAGACTAATTAGGATTTCGAATAGCCCCAATACCGCAAAATCGGAAAATGATAGAAGGACTTGGAAAGTGAAGGCTCTTACAATTACTTCAATCAAGTGTGAGTATGTAATTGGCAGGAAGACCTTCCCCCGAAGTGGTAAAACCTATAAGGCTGATTTAACATTCGAGGACGAATTTTTTAAAGGGGGGGAGGATGTTATATCCCGTGTTTTTGCGTATTCGAAAAATTTGGAAATAACCTTGGTTTGTAAGGAATAAGGTCATGTTTGAATTTTTCTTAATATGTGTATGCCGGTTATGGAAACTTGAATGCGGGAACAATGGAGAAGGCCTAAGGGCGAATTTGGAATTTTGGAAATTTGTTTCGGGAAGTACAAAACAAGAATTGTAAGGAATTGGGCTAAAAAAAAAAAAAGAAGAAAAATTGAAGCCCAATGGGGAGGGTGGCCGGCCATATGGTGGCTTGGCCCAACCCATATAATTAATCATGTGATTAATTATATAAGTGGGATAAGCTCTCAAGAAACTTCAAGAAAGCAAAAGAAAAATCAAGAAAAAAAAAAAAACTTGAGAGCAAACATTAGAGGCCATTCGGCCGAACCATCAAGGAGGAAAAAAAAATTTTTAGTTCATCAATCTTCAATCCAAAAATCCAAATCTTCTTGTATTTCTACTAATCTCAAGGTGCTCTTCAAAGTGGCATAATTATCTTGGCAAGAAAGTGTTTCTTTTGGCAAGAAGAATCTATTGGAAAAGGTGAGAATTTCATGTTTTTATTATGTTATAGAAGGTTATGTATATATGTTATGGTATGTGGAATTGAATGAAAAGTATGGAATTGTGAGTTGTGTGTGTGTTGTGTGTGTAACCGTGGGGGGGGGGGGGGGGGTAGTATGGTGGAGGAAAATGGTTGAATTTGTTTAGTATGTTGATCATGTTGTTATAGCCTTATGAAGTATATGAAAGAGTATGAAAATTTTGTGTGTTGTGAATATGTGTGTGTGGCCGTGTGTATCAAGATGAAGGGGAGGACATGAATCAAACTATTTGGTAAGTTAATTGTGTTGTTGGAGTTTTGTGGTGAAAATGAAAGGTTAATGGTTCTTGTCGTCATGGAAAATATGTTGTAAGGTTGTTGTCGGAAAATATGCAACTTTATAGTTGTTTATGTAAATGTGGAAATGAAGGTAGTAAGGTGCAAATTATCATGATTATGGATGAAATTGGAAGATGGAAGCATGCTATGAACATGTATGTTGAAGATTAAAACTTTTAGATGTATTATGGCTTTGATGGAAAATATGTATATTTTGTATACTTTATGAATATTGTGTAGAAATGGTATGAAATGCCTCCGAATTGTATTTGAATGGTTTTAGATTAGTAAATAAATATGAGAATGTTGATATTGGATGGAAAGCGTGAAGTCGGAATGAAATTATGGCATTATGTTGGAAAGTAGACTAATTGCGTTATATTGTGATTTGTGGTGATTGTTATTGTCGTTGGTGTTGTTGTTGGGTTGTTGTTGGTTATATTGAGCCGAGCTACGTCTCGGGGTGCTATACGTATGGGGAGATGCTGCCCAAATGTTTATAGATGAATAAGGGTTAAGATTGAACTCTTAAAAACTTGTGACTTACATTTGGTAGTCTTGACCATTTGTAGATTTTGAAGCGAACGAGATTTAAGAATAAGCAAGCATAAGGCGCAACCCAGGTATGTAAAGCTTATCCATTCTTTTATATGGCATGTCCTAGACCTACTAGCCGAAAACGGAACCTTGGGGATAATCCTGCTCTAGAGATTCGAGTTTGATTTTAGTTACTATTCATTCAGCGAAATTGAATCAAAATGCTCATCTTTGGATATAAGAATGCGTAAACCTTCGTATCTTTCGTAAATGAATCCAAATTGCTCCGAAGCTATCACGGATGACCTTATGGAACCTAACGTTGGAAATTTATGTCCGCCGCCTCGACTCGACCCGAGGTGGGCCCGCAAGTTCCGAGACTTCCCTTATTTGATTTGTCTGGCTCATTTTCGTACGATGAAAAAGAAGTGTTTGCCTATGACGTTAAGGTCCGTTTGAAATGTCCGATAATGATATTTGAAAGTTCGTTACTATGAATGATGCTAAAATTCTCTGAAAATGATCTACGATGTGTTTTGAGAAAAATTGATAATTTAAAAGTCTGCGACCTTTGTATATTAATTCCGATTAACTCGATACTCATTATGAGCCTTCTGATCCTAATATGTTCGTATATAAAACTACGTGTCGAGTCCTGGAACTTAATTTTGATATGCATATGGTTTCTGCACTACTCTGCTCGTGCCGATGGGTATGACTTCGTTCGCCGGTACCCGGGCCGGTTCTGTGATCGTGCGCTTTGTGATACATTCGGCAGTATGATGTGTTACGGTTTCGCGGCCTCGCCATAGGGCCGGTTACCGTTTATGGTGTTATGATGTGATATGGCATACGATGCCATTCGATGATTTGATGTGTGTGACTTTGTGATGTGTTCGGAGATGTACGGAGATTTGAAAACACGAAGTATGACGTGTTGTGGCACCGGCGTCGGGGGTGACCACGTTCGAGGAGCCTTATGCATGATTTTTATTTGCATTACGTACATTTGCATTCCACACGGTCTGATCATTATTTTTGTATTTGTTTGTATCCTACGACTCCAGCCATGATTTGGATTCTTGTACCTTACGCTTTGCATACTCGGTACTTTTACGTGCGACCCCCACTTCCGGGGGGCGTTTCGTATCGCGCGGTACGAGTGCTCGATTGGGAGATCCCCCCGGTTTAGGCTTTTCATTACTATTTATTTTGAGTGCTCCCCTTGATCGGAGCTCATACTTGGTATATATGTTTTGCTATGTATATTCTGCACATTTGTGTTGTTCGGGTACGGCGGGGCCACTGTCGTCATATGTTCGTATGCTGTTTGTACGCAGGGCACGTAGTCATATTTGTGGGTCGTGGGTCCGATTGTTCGCATATGATTCTGTTTTGCGTCCTTAAGCGGCCCGTATGCTACTATGGCCGATATGGCCGTCACATTTGTATGTATGTGTGTGTGTGTACGGGCGATGTACATTCCGCCGAGTTTTGATTTTGATTTGATGGTTTTGCACGGGCGACCGCCAGGACAACGTTCGTTTGTATTCGTATGACGTACGCACTGCTATAATATGACAATTTGGTTCGTAAGTTCGTTTGGGTGCCTAAGTAGGGCACCGATCCACGACTACGGGTACAGGTCGTGACACGGGACAGGCTAGATAACTACCACAGTAGTGTGGTAACTGTGGTAGAGCGCATCACAGGCAATGTCAGTACGGGTCATGGGTTTGTTATACCTGTGGCAGCCTAGATCATTTCAAGAGGGACTGTCCTCAAGGAAGACCTACTGGTATGACACAACCAATAACTTCTATAGTAGGGTCATCCACATCCGTATGTCCCTCTGGGCGTGGCCCGCAGTCTTCAGCCGGTAGAGGCAGAGGTGGGGGAGGAGCTTTTGGTGCAGGCGGTGCTTAGAACCGCATTTACGCTTTAGCAGGTCGTTAGGACTTGTAATCCTCACTAGACATTGTGACAGGTACATTGACAGTCTGTTCATATAAGGTTTACGCGTTAATAGATCCGGGGTCCAATTTGTCCTATGCCACCCCACTTATTGCGGGAAAATTTGGTATAGTGCCAGAATTGTTGAATGAGCTATTTTCTATGTCTACACATGTGGGTGAACCTGTTATCACTAGGAAGATTTATCATGGTTATTCTGTAGTTGTTTGTGGTCGTCAAACCATAACAGATCTCATAGAATTGCAGATGGTCGATTTTGATGTTATTATGGGAATGGGTTGGTTAGATTCTGTTTATGCTAATGTGGGGTGTTGGATGAAGACTGTCACGTTCCACATCCCGAGAGAACCAGTTTTGAAATGGAAAGGTAATAACGGCTTCGCCGCGAGGTAGGTTTACTTCCTATCTCACGGCGAAGAAGATGATTTCGAACGGATGTATCTATCACATAGTTCGAGTCCGGGATACAGAAACAAAACCGCCAACTCTTCAGTCCATTCCTGTAGTTAGTGAGTTCCTAGATGTGCTCCTAGATGAGCTTCCAAGTCTCCCACTAGAGCGAGAAATTGACTTCGCTATAGATGTACTACCGGGTACTCAGCCGATATCCATCCCTCCTAATAGGATGGCCCCTGCTGAGTTGAAAGAGCAGTTGAAGGATTTGCTGGAAAAGGGCTTTATCAGACCTAGTACGTCACCGTGGGGAGCCCCAATATTGTTCATAAGAAAAAATGATGGTTCGCTTTCAACTATAGGCAATTAAATAAGTTGACGATTAAGAATAGGTATCCACTTCCGAGGATAGATAGATGATTTATTTGATCAACTGCAGGGTGCCAGGTATTTTTTGAAGATAGACTTGAGGTCAGGTTATCACTAGGTCAGGATCAGGGGGAAGGACATTCCGAAGACAGCATTTAGGACTAGATATGGTCATTTCGAGTTCTTTATTATGTCCTTCGGGTTAACTAATGCTCCAGCTGTATTCATGGACCTTATGAACCGTGCGTTCAGACCCTTCCTAGACCTGTTCGTGATTGTGTTTATAGATGACATTCTGGTTTATTCCCGATCGAGCGGGCGGGCGTACGGATCATTTGCGTGCGGTACTCAGAGTCCTTCAGGACCAGAAGTTGTATGCGAAATTCTCCAAATGCGAATTCTGGCTAAACTCCGTGGCTTTCCTAGGCCATATTATTTCAGATGAGGGCATCAAAGTGGATACACAGAAGATAAAAACTGTTAAGACTTGGCCTCCACATACGACGCCGACGGAGGTTCGTAGTTTTCTGGGTTTAGCAGGGTATTACAGAAGATTTGTGGAGGGCTTCTCTTTTCTTTCTACCCCATTGACGAAGTTGACTCAGAAGGCAACCAAATTCCAATGGACAGATACTTGTGAGCGGAGTTTTTAAGAACTGAAGGATAGGTTGACTTTAGCACCAGTTCTGGCACTTCCAGAGGGATCCGAGGGTTTTGCTGTCTATTGTGACGCTTCAAGGGTCAGATTGGGTTGTGTATTGATGTAGCACTTCAAGATGATTGCTTATGCTTCTAAACAGCTCAGGAAGCACAAGAAGAACTACCCGACTCACGACCTAGAGCTAGCAGCTGTGATTCATGCCCCTAAAATCTGGAGACATTACTTATATGGTGTTCATGTTAACATCTATACAGATCATAATAGTCTTTAGTACATCTTCAAATAGAAGGAGTTAAACTTGTGACAGAGGCTGTGGTTAGAATTGCTAAAAGATTATGATGTTGATATTTTGTACCAACCAGGGAAGGCGAATGTGGCAGCATACGCCCTCAACCACAAATCTATGGGTAATTTAGCATACCTGTTGGCTGGAAAAAGGGAGTTGCCTCATGAACATCTTCGGTTAGCCAATTTGGGGGTCAGAGTGGTAGATTCAGGAGATATAGGAGTTACTATACAGACTACAGCAACATCATCCTTAGTAGCCGAGGTGAAAAGGCGTCAGTATGAAGACCCTTCATTGACCCATTACAAGGAGACAACCCCACAAAAGAAGAAATCACCATTTGGGATTACCGAAGATGGAATCCTCGAGTATCGAGTGGGAGTTGTGTGTGTTCCGGATGTTGCAGGGTTACGTCAGAAAATTATGGCGGGGGCTTATTGCTCTCGCTATTCTATCCATTCAGGGTCAACAAAGATATACCGCGACATCAAATAGGTTTATTGGTGGGATGGAATGAAGAAGGATATAGCGGAGTTCGTAGCCCAGTGTCCTAATTGCTAATAGGTGAAGATTGAATATCAGATGCCCGGCGGATTATTGCAGGCTATGGAAATCCCGACTTGGAAGTGGGAAGTAGTTAATATGGATTTCATTTCAGGCTTACCCCGATCTCAGCATAGGTTTAATTCTATATGGGTAATTGTTGATAGACTGACAAAATCAACACATTTTCTACCTGTCAGGACTACTTATTCCGCCGAGGATTATGTGAAGCTTTATATCAAGGAGATGGTCCGACTTCATGGTGTTCCTATATCCATTATCTCCGACAAGGGTACGCAGTTTGCGGCTAACTTTTGGAGATATTTTTAGGAGGGTTTGGGGACTCAGGTGAATCTTAGTACAACATTTCACCCCCAGACAGACGGACAGGCTGAGCGCACTATTCAGACCCTTGAAGATATGTTAAGGGCATGCGTGCTAGATTTTGGAGGTAATTGGGATGATCACTTGCCTCTTATTGAGTTTGCATACAATAATAGTTACCACTCCAGTATTCAGATAGCCCCGTATGAAGCTTTATATGGACGAAAGTGTAGATCGCCAATTGGATGGTTTAAAGTGGGAGAGACGAAATTAGTAGGGACAGATTTAATCCAGCAAGCGGTGGAGAAAGTTAAGCTTATTCAGGATCGATTATTAATAGCCCAAAGTCGACAGAAGTCTTATACGGATAATCGTCGGTGAGACTTGGGTTCCGAGTTAATGATTGGGTATTCTGGAAAAGGTATTCAGCGATGAGGCGTTTGAGATTTGGTAAGAAGGGTAAGCTTAATCCTCGGTACATTGGACCCTACAAGATTGTGCGCGAGTAGGCCAAGTAGCTTATGAGTTGGATACGCATCGGATTTGGAGTCGGTCCGCCCCGGTTTTTCATGTGTCAATGCTACGTAAGTTCATGGGAGAACCTTCTAGAATCATGCCTATAGAAGATGTCCAGATTACTGAGAAATTATCCTATGACGAAGTACCCATTGCTATTCTAGATAGGCAGGTTCAGAGACTCAGAACCAAAGACATAGCTTCAGTTAAAGTCCTGTGGAGAAACAATAATAGTGAAGAAATGACTTAGGGCGTTGAGGAAGATATGAAGTCCAGGTACCCATATTTGTTTCCACTCCTAAAAGAGCTCCAGCCAGAGACACCATTATCCTTAGGTATATGATACTTCTTTGAATGATTTCTTGGTCGTGTGTGGCCAATGTGGATATTGATGTTGTAGCCCTGTAAGGCACTGTATATTTTGGGTTGTTGCGATAGGATGGTAGTGGTACAATTACAGGGGAAACTCTGGCAAAATTTTTGTAGCATTCTTAAGAGCTTAACATTCAAGGACGAATGTTTTTAAGGGGGGGAGAATGTTACACCTCGAAAATTTTTCGCGTCGTTTGCGTTGTAAGTAAACTAACGTAAGCTAGGAGAGGTCATGGAACTCTTATAAGGTTAAGGAATACTCTTAACAAGTGTTAAGCAAGTGTCTAAAGGTTCCGGGATCAAGCAAATCAAAGAAAATAAGTTTGTCGAAAATTTGGTAGAATTTTGGACATAAATTTTGGGTCAACTTTAGAGAGGTATATCTCCTAGTATATCAGGAGTTTTGAAGCTATACTCAATAAAGTCTTGAGCTTTTAGAAGCTCTCCTCACACTCATCAGTTCACTGAAAAGGTACCTCTTTACGGCAAACGGGTCAAATGCGAAGCAATAGAGGCAAACCCCTTCATAAAGAAGCGGTATATTGGACAACCCCACAAAGTACGAATCTCATCAACGATGTAGGCCTAGCCCAATCTCTCATTGCTTTAATCTTTTTAGGATCAACCATAATCCCTTCCTTCGAAACCATATGTCTCAAGAAGGACACAGACTCAAGCCAAAACTCACACTAAGAGTACTTGGCATACAACTCCTTGTCTCTCAACAACCCAAGAACAACCCTCAAGTGTTTTTCATGATCTTCTTTACTCTTCGAATAAACTAGGATATCATTAATAAACACTATCACAAACGAGTCTAAGTATCGCTTAAAAATGCCATTCATCAAATCCATAAAAGTAGCTGGGGAATTAGTAAGCCCGAAAGACATAACAAGAAATTCATAATACCCATATCTAGTCCGAAAAGTTGTCTTAGTAATATCTTCTGGTCGAATTATCAACTGATGAAACCCGATCTCAAATCAATTTTTGAAAACACAGAAGCCCCCTGAAGTTGATCAAACAAATCATATATGAGGGATGGGTATTTATTTCGAATGGTGACTTTATTTAACTGGCGATAATCAATGCACATCTGCATAGTCCCATCTTTCTTTTTCGCGAACAGTATAGGAGCACCCCACGGGGAGACACTCGGATGAATGAAATCATTACTAAGAAGATCCTAAAGTTGTTCTTTTAATTCCCGCAACTCTAATGTGCCATTCGATACGGCGGAATAGAATAGGGTGGGTCCCTGGCTCTAAGTCAATACAAAAATCAATATCATGGTCTGGTAGCATACCTGGCAAGTTTGCGGGAAACACCTCCGCAAACTCACGTACCATAGGAACTGACTCAAGAGATGGACCGTCAACACGGGTATCACGAATATGTGACAAATAAGCTAAGAACCCCCTATCCACTAGCTTCTTTGCACGAATAAAGGAAATTGTTTTCTTTAGGGAGGGACTAAGGTTACCCCTCCACTGAAGTCTAGGCACCCCGAGCAAAGCTAAGGAGACTGTCTTGGCATGACAATCTAGAATTGCATGATAAGGAGCTAACCAACTCATACCCAAGATGAAATCAAAATCTACCATGCCTAGAATCACTAAATCAACCCAGGTGCCACACCTCATAAGTGCGACAATACAATATCGAAAAACTTTATCTACAACTACAGAGTCTCCAACTGGAGTAGATACGTGTATAGGGGCATCAAGAAAATCACAGACCATATCAAGACCCATAGAGAAATATTTAGACACATAAGAAAATATAGAACCCGGGTCAAATAATACAGAAGCCATGCAGTGACAAACTGAGATGTTACCTGTGATGACGGCATCAGAGCCCTCTACCTCCGACACCGGGGGAAAATCATAACGGGAACTCGTATGCCGCGCAGCTCGCAAACCATTGTGATTAACCATTTTTCTCCGAGCTCCACCCCTGCCTAGATGATGCCCACCTCTACCAGACTGAGACCCG
Organism: Lycium ferocissimum; assembly: GCF_029784015.1. Taxonomy (NCBI): domain Eukaryota; kingdom Viridiplantae; phylum Streptophyta; class Magnoliopsida; order Solanales; family Solanaceae; genus Lycium; species Lycium ferocissimum. The sequence continues at coordinate 28,010,379 of NC_081347.1, read as the reverse complement.
CCTTAGGTAGGAGGTGGACACCTCTACGGTCGTGTAGATCGCCACGCCGACCGAGCACGGTTACCACTATAAGATCTGCCTACTCACGATCTTTCTGCCGGGAGCTCGGGAGTCCAAAACTGAGTACCCTGGCCACCTTGCCTAAGACTAGGACAATTTCTCTAGAAATTCCCTATCTCACCACACTCAAAGCATCCGCGATCTCGCGTCGAACGGTGAAGCTAGGGAAGCTGAATAACCACTTTAATCTAGAGCTCTGGCCTGCGAACCCCCTGGCTGACTTGAATAGTACTGACTAGCCCCTGTGGGCTTCCAACTGAAGCTTGTATAGTTGACTGACCAGGGCATCCCGAATAGACCTGGGAGCTCTGCCCATAGAGAAATTGCCACTAAAACTGCCACCCTTTCGGGCCTTCTTCTCCGCGTACTTGTTATAACCATCCTGCCTACACCCTCGACGGTCCTAACATGATCCACCACTTCCTGAAAGGAAGCACCTGAGGCCACAAGCTCAAGAGCTGACAACTGAATAGCAGTGTTCAACCCTTTCACGAATCTCCTAACTCTCTCCTCCTCAGTAAGCACAAGCTGGAGGGCATAGCGAGACAACAAATCGAACCGAGCCTCATAAGCAGCCACAGACAGATTACCCCGCTCAATATTACTGAACTCATCACGCTTCCGTTCCCTTAAGGTAGGAGGAACATACTTGTCTAAGAACACCTGGTAAACTGATTCCATGTCAACGGGGGCGATCCCGCTGGCCTGCACTCTACAAAAGGCCTCCACCCTAACTTGGCATCACCCAAGAGCTGGAAGGTCACAAACTCAACACCATCCTTCTCCACTTCCCCCATCTTATGGAGCCTTTCATGACTGTCTATGATGAACTCATAAGTATCCTCAGCCTCAGTGCCAAAGAACTCTGGTGGCTTCATCTTAGTGAACCTTATGAACAAATCATGCTCATCCCCAGTCAGCACCGGACCTCCCACTAGCCTAGGTGTCACGACCCAAGCGGAGGGCCATTACAGGTACCCAGAGCTAACCTACCGAGCACCACATACATGCAACTCTTAGTCATACCTGAGTGGGCTAAAATGCTAACTCGTAGATACATAAGTTGTATAGGACACAAGCCCAAAAGATAATATACATATGTCATCAAGCTAATCCCAAGTACATATGCCGGCAAGGCTATCCATAGTAATGATACAACAGAGTATAAATCGAGGTGACTATAAGACATCTAACTGTGCATATTTGTCTACGAGCCTCTATTAGAGTACATGAAATAATGTGGTCGAGACAGGGCCCCGCCATACTCATGTAAATGCATATGCAACCATGATGACTCACAAAGCAACTCCGGAGCAAGTGGAGTGCCACGACACTGCCTGCTGAGCTGATATCCTACTGAGGGATCCGCCATCCTGTATCTCAAGACCTGTGGGCATGAAACGCAGCGCCCCCAGTAAAAAGACGTCAGTACAAATAATGTACCGAGTATGTAAGGCAGAAAATGTAACATAATGAACAGATACTATAAAGAAGAAGGGTAAGAATCAATTTGGCACTTCTGACTCACCGATGAGAATCTAGCATGTATGTCTCTCTATACTCTCTTGTGCTTAACTACATCTATGTACACTACTTTGTCTCTGACCTACTTATCATCCTTGTGCTATACGCCAACCGATCGCTGTGTTCGCCGACCGCCATAGTACGTTGGTAATCGCCCATCTGATTATCGCCCGATAGTAGAGTGCACTGCCCGACTGATCAGTGGTAACTACCCAATCGGCCGTAGCTCGGTGGTAATAACTGTCAAAATAGCAGTAGCATGGTGATACATACATATCTTCCAAACTGGCTGTACACCAGTGGCAAATATGAATGCATGTCTTGCGGAACGTGCAACCATATCCAGATATGAAAGCATGTGTTGCGGAACATACAGCCCGATCCAAATAAGAATGCATATGTTGCGGAACGTGCAGCCCGATCCAAATATGAATGCATGTGCTGCGAAACGTGCAGCCCGATCCAAATATTCCCTATAGGTACCCTTTATATACTTCTAGTGTTCGTTCTTTATCTATTGGCTTCTATGCACTTCTTATGATCATTAGTTTTCGTTAATGCCTACATGATTACATAAGACTCATAAGCACATTTCGAGGCCATTAAGACTTCTTCCTGATTAACTAACCTTGGTAAATTCCTGCTGCATCATAAGCCTATCTTCTAGCATTTAATACGTCGTGAGGGATCTCATAACTACTATACTATTCGTGTCTTACAAAATATTCTTTAAGAACACATTTCTAAATTCATCGGAGTGACGTAAGGTCGGTAAACCTTCGATTTCCATTATGGAGCTAACAACATTGGCATATCTCACCTTCAAGGAACAATAATCATAAGGTGAGACCAACATCAATAATATCGTAAGAACATCAAGAATGTAGGCTTCTAGAATTTCTATGAGAGGAATCATTATGGACATCATTTGTGAAAGTTCATAACAATAAGATCATGCCTTAAGAAAGAAAGGGACAGCCTTAACATACCTTGCTGCTTACTTAGCCACTCAAAGTCTACCTTTCGAGCCTGCAAATCTACATCCAAGATGATTCATAAAACAATCAGGCCATAGGAGCACTTACACACTCAAACTTAGCTAGTTAATAAGTTAACGGAATTCGGACAACATTTTCCCTATATCATCTACTATCTCCAAATTCCAAAAACAACTCCCAAACATCATCAACAATATCAACAATAAAAACAACAATCTTACAAAAGTCCTTAAATACTCCTTTCACTGGCCATACAATGAATATACACTAAACTACCCAAAGTATACCAATCTACAATAACAATATACACTTCCTTCCTTCCCAATCAAGGAGCATAATCTCATCAACACACCAACAACATTAGATACCGTCCATACACATGGAAATTAGCTCAACAACGCAGCCACAATAGGCTCAAAACAGTTCATAAACTCAACAACTACAACACAACACTTTATGACCTTTCCTCTATAACTATTTTTACTTTTAAGACTTGCTAAACCTTCAAATCAACTCAACATAAGATATAAGATGGAGAACATACCTTATACTTGAAAAACTTCAAATCACACAACTTGCTTCAATACCAAACTCGCCACAACATTAAGTAGAAGTAAGAACAATCAGTTTTCATGAACTAGTTTAGTGTAATCTTGTTAAATTCTTGATCTAATGGGCTATGAGTGTTTAAGAAATGTTTATGGAGGTTTCTAGAGCTCAAGGGAGTGTATAATGATGATAAAATGAGGGGAATGGGGTATTTATACCGCCTGAAGGCCGGTTCCACCGCCTTCCAAGTGGGCCTGCGGAGAAGCCATCTGGCAGCCTATCATGAAACGCCCAGAACTTTTTACTCTGGTGTCTTATCGACAAATGGTTTATTGTATTGGACACTAGACTCAATGAACTTCTATTTGGATAGTTTTTTGCGTTTCATAAACCCTCATATTCTAGGAGATAAACCTCCCTCAAGTTGGACCAAAAATTCTATTCGGAATTCATCCAAGTTTTTTCAAAAATTCGACAAACTTAATTTCTTCGATTCGCTTGATCCCGGAGCCTTTAGACACTTGCTTAGCACTTGTTAGAAGTATTCCTTAACCTTATAAGGGTTCCATGACCTCTCCGAGCTTACATTGGTTTTCTTACGACGCAAATGACGCAAATTTTTTTTAGGTGTAACACTAGGAAATACCTCCGGCCCTGGAGCCTCATCCAAATGAGGAGCCACAGCTGTAGCATGCTATAACCCTGGCGCACGAGCTCCGCCCAGAGTTGGATCACCCACTCTAGCACCCTGGAACAGCTGGTGACAAACCTGCCTCTGTCAAACTGTTATACCCCGCATTTTTGGAGTATGAGCGTGACATGTGCTTCCTCAAAATTGACAATCATGTTGTAGATACGTAATTTAAACTCTCGTCGATAGTATCGTATCCCGTACTTTTGTACGCTGGATTATTTGTAAGTTGAGATAGGGCCCGCACATCGAGATTTTTTTTTTTGGACATGTGACAAGTTATATGAATCACATACGTGAAGTTAAACACAACTCATGAAGGACCCTTGGGCCAAATCAAAGTGGAAGCCCTCCAAACGAATATTTTTAAGAAAACGTTTTCGGGTGACCTGGATTCGAGGGTCAAAAACGGTATTATAAGTTTGGAATTTGGAAAAATACCAAGATATAGAAGTTGTAGATAATTGAATTAGCTTTCCAACCATAGGTTGTGGGTTCAGGACATCGGTACAAGGAGATATGGACGTTTTAAGGTCGAAA
>NC_081347.1:28000881-28005917 GCF_029784015.1 Lycium ferocissimum | reverse complement strand
GGTATTTATTCTTTTGTGTATATATTTATGGGCACGGCGAGGTCTTGTCCCGCCTATATGATATGACATACTCTCCTTAGAAGCTCGTAGACATATGTATATGGCTAGATGTGTTTGGCCTTGTCGGCCTATATTTTGGATATCATTTTGTTAGCCTCGTCGGCTTATGTACATCTATATGGGCATTGTTATTGATGATGATATATATGTATTGTTGCCCAATGAAAATAGTATGATTGATGGATAGAAAGCATGATTTAGTTATGTAGCTCACCTAGATGTAAATGTGTATGTACGTTAAGAGGTGCCCGGGTGGGTTAGCACCGGGTACCCTTCATGGCACTCCGGTTGGGTCGTGACACCTTTGAATACTCAAAGTCTAGCCATTACCAAAATCTAAGTTAGAAAAGGGGAACAACGGTACCCATATTGCTATACATTCGTTCGAATAGAAAATCAACTAGAGAAAGAGGGGAATCGGACCCACAAGGGTAAAACGGGTATTTCAAAAGTGCAATTTGTAACCCAACATTCTAGAAGTTCAAATATACTTTCCAATTGCTGATTAAGGTCAAATATTAATCAATTTCATCATTCAAAACAAAACCCCTAAATTAGGCATAAATCCTAATTTTCCCGTAATCAAATCATTAACCCAATAGAAGATTCAAGCTTATTACAACTAAATAATAAAATTCCGCGCTTAGATTAGTCAAATCCATCAATTAATCTCGCATTCATAGCCTAATACTCAAATAATAAAATTAAGGTGGAAACTCATCTTCTCCAACTATCTTTCTAGATTTCACCATAGATTTCTCCAACTTAATGAATGCAGCAGATCAAAGTGCAGGGATACAAATAATAGCATTTATACAGATATATTGCAAGAGATTCACATAACCAGAGGGGGTAACATAAAAGGACACCAACAAACATGGCAAAATCAATAGCAAAATCGATTTTTCAAGCTCACAACAGTGGCAGATTGCAAGAAGAAAATGGAGTACCTGAACATCTGCAAGCAGATCCACTACAACAATGGTTTACAACAAGCTAGAAGCTCATACAAATTCAGCATCGATCAAATACCTAAAAGAAACAACATCATTAGAAGATATGGTACGATTTGGACACAAAGGAGCTCAAACAAGAGACGGTGTACTCACCTGAGGTTCAACAACAAACGAAAGATCTTCATTTACCCACAGCGATGGTACAAATTAGAAGATTTCAAGCTCAACATCATCTTTGAACCATTGATGGAGGATAGGACTCGCACAAAGCGGCAACTACACCGACATTTTAGAGTTAGAGACAACAAGATTCAAGAAGTTTCCAAATTCAGACATATAGAAATAGTTTCTTATATTTTTTGTCTTAAAGGACCCGGTTCTGGGTCCATTTTTTGCATTTCTTTTTGGACTTATTTTAAATATGTATAAAAGGCCCATCCGGCCAATCATAATTTTTTTTTTAAAAGTAATTAAGAACAGGGCGGGAGAGACTTACCCCAAGATGAATCCGCTTAGAAGACACTTCAGATCGCCCTTGATTCACTTGGAGAATAAATTTTGGGAATGGAAAATGAAAGGTTCTAATTAGGCATTTAATGAATCTGAATCAGCATTATCCGCTCCAGCAGAAGTTGTTTCGCTATCGAGGTCTCGCCTCGGCGGAGGACTATCTGCTGGGGTAGATTCCAATAGAAAAGTAGAACTTTCGCGCCTGCGTGTACCAATCCTCGCTGAGGCGGGTCCATCGGGGCGCACCCAGTCTCACTGAGGTTAGACATCAGAAACTAACAATTTCTAGTTATTCACCAAGTTCACCTCAAATCCCGACATCAACTAGAGACCTCCCAGGTACAAAACAGATATGCACACGTATATAAAAACGCGCTATGGAGTCACTCGTGGTCTCGAAATTTCCATTTGAGGTCTATTTGACCGGGTCAACCCCCAACGGCCAAAAACCAACTTTTCAACTAATACCCCAAAACTCTCCTGAGTGCCTTAGGAACTGAACTGAATACCCCACCAAGTCATAGTCGACCCTCCGGACCCCACGGAATCAATGGATTTCATAAAAAAAGGTCCATTTACCCAAAAGTCAACTATCGATCAAAGGTTTTTTATTAAGGTTGTAATTCTCATAAGTCAACATAAAACTCACCTGATTACCTTGGGAACCGTGTTTCCCATCCCCGCGGATCAAAATCATACTAATTGAGCTCAGGGAAGGGTCAAAAGTGTTTGGTCGTTACACTGGTAGGCTCCAAATCACAATACTCGACCTGTAGGCCCACATTACCTATCATACAGCCTATCCGTCTCAACATATTATCATCACTCCGTCCGGAATCATTTCCCATTAGATCTTTCACTAGTACTATCAATGCATATGAGATACCATGATAAGCATGAATGAAGTATGCAACAAGATAACAAACCAATGCTAAGTAATAAAGAATTAATTTTTAGCCCTTTTCCACTTTTAAACTAGTATTGGGAGTGATGAGAAACACATGATCACAAACAGACGGGTAACAAACATATAAGCATGTATATAAGGAACCTTATATCCCAATCACAGACACTATCATTCTACGCTGCCAGCTAATGCCCAAAGCATGGAATCATACCAGGCTATGCAATTGAAAGTAAACAAATACCCTTAACATGAATTATCAGTATCCGATACAAGTGCCTGTCACCTTACAAGTATCAAAACCCCCTTATGTTACCCCATTGTCCCCTCTTATTAGTTCAATTTAACTAACCATAATGATTAAGCTAAGGTATACAGCCTCAACATGCCTGGTAATAAGTCCGAAATCATAGCAAGGCCTTGCCCTTTCCAAAAGTTTTCGAACGATCCCAATCTGTATAAACATGGATCAAGCGTAAGAATACGAGTCAATGCCTTATAAGAAATTCGGGTCAACCAAAAACCCCACTCTAAACGGTAAAGGTCAAATACGTAATTTCGTTGAAAGAACGGGTTCAATAAGGTATAATTATTAATCTAGGATATCATACGAGTCTTATAATACCCATATAAGCATACTTCAATTCTGAACCCAACAAGTCACCCAAAATAGGATTTCGAGCCACGAAGGGCATAATAGGATATTCAGTCTAAAATTAGTTTACCCATGACTTATAGAGTCTATATACAAAACATGAATGAAATCTATCCACAAGTTCATGCTTGTAATGACCCGCTAGGTCGTTATAGGGGCTTTCACCATTTTACCTTTGCTAGCACCTTCCCGAGAATTCAAATGAGCTTAATGGGAACTCAAAAGTTAGAAAACTAAAGATTGAAATTTGTCTTGGTTGTATTGTGTATTTCTTGAAACTTGTCTTCATTTCTGTTGAGGGTGAGTTAGTAAATTAGACCTCCGTTGGAAATTATGAGGCCACGGGTGAGCCCATAGCATATTTTTATATGTCAGCATGATTGGTTTGCATCTGTAGGGCCTCAGATTGGTGTTGGGACTTTGGGTGAAAGACTAGGAAAAAAAACCAGCGTAGGCTGGTCAATATAGATCGCCGGCATGTGGTGGTGAACCTGCTTGGAGACGAGTCCGTCGTAAAGGTGAAGGTGGTTGCCTGGCGATGAAGTCGTGGTCAGAGGGAACGTCGACCGCTACGGGCGGTCGACGGAGACAAATCGTGTTTTATATTCCATATTTTGAACCCATTCCCCACATAACACCAAAACAGTTCCCAAGAACAGTAAGTGAGATTTTCTAAGGCTGGGGCATTACTTCCCATTTTAGGTAAATTCTAATCTCTACGTAGTTCATTCCCTATTCTTCCTCAAGTTCCATTACTAGCTTAAGGTCCTCTAATGGTGAATGAAATATTGGAACCCTAGAAATAGTAAACCTTGGATAATGAAATGGTTGTTGATTTTATTATTGTTTATTCATCTAGAAGTGTAGAGTATCACTTTCTAGGATGACAATTGATTACTTATGGAGGAAGTTGTATATTGAGACTTAGGGTTCTAATAAAAATGAGAACTTTAGCCTAAAAACTGTTTGAAAGAGGATGAACTGATTAGAAAACCCATTGAAAAAGGCAGGAATGGTTGGGCTCTCTTTTCCCAATTTTTATTTTTTTTAGTAGATAATCCAATACTCACTCAGCGTTATGATTTCTAGACTTTAAACGTTCCGAAGCCTTGCGAAAGGGTAAAGCTGTTGCAGAATAATTACATTGTTCTAGTTTAGCTTTGAGGTAGGTTACGATTTACTTGAATTAGACTTTAGTTAGTTGATTGCATGTGTAGTAAAGTTGATAGCAGAAAGTATGAATTGGTTGGTATGAATTCTGATTATGTGGGCTTGTTTCCGTTTCTTCATACACCGAAACGTGAGATGAAATTGCTATGTTTTGAGAAGGAAAGAGTCAATATATACTCTTCTTGTTGATTGAGATGGTTGAATATTCTTCTTATTGCTGAGTTGAATGATCTGAGTCTTGTTATGACTTGTGGCATGGTGCCTTGTATTCATTGACATTGATATTATTGTTGACCATATTTCCATATTGACTATTGGACCGAAAATAAGTTGAGATTCGTATTGTGGATCGACATATATATATATATATATATATATATATATATATATATATATATATATATATATATATATATATATATAAAAGGCACGTTGACGGGGGTGAGGATGTGGCCTAGTTTTGGGCTCGTGATCCGAGGTCGATTCGGCGAGTGGTACATAGACATCATGGCTCCCATTTTGCCAAGTCATGACTATTTGGGAAACAATACCATTTAGCATGTGTGTACACGATTGAGATGCTTTCATTATTTCTTGCATTGCAATCAGACTCATGTTATTACTGTTGTTGGCTGATGACCGAACTTCTATCAACTCGGTGATTGCTTGATAATTGGACTTATCTTATTCCTGTGTTGGCTGATATCTATTGATTATTTGGTTATGTGTTGTTGTGCCTATCTACCTATCTTATTGATTTTATGAACGTAGATTTAATCTT
>NC_081347.1:27985867-28000781 GCF_029784015.1 Lycium ferocissimum | reverse complement strand
CGATAGCCACCCCCGGTACCCCGTCTCGATAACCCCTTGAGAGTTATTAACATAATTAGCATCTTCAACACCGCATAGCGGCCCATCAAGGAACGGACCATCTTGGCATGGTACATCCCTTTTGGTGACCCAAGATCATCCTCACAAACATTTACCTTTTGATTTGAGATTCATCAAACTTCTTCGTCGACAAGGAAATATTTGTTGCAAGCTCTGCCAAGGTTTGCGAGTATCTTGATTCTCCTTCACTATATTCTCGATCATAGCACTACCGAACGCGTACCACATCGTAATTGTTGAGTGCCAAGCCCGATTATGAGTTGTCGGCTTGTTAAGTATGGTGGTCACCCGTCGATAAGACTTGTTCATAAAACAACCCTCGAAATTTGCATTATTCGCAACCGACCGCGACCATCAGATCCAACCCTCGGTAGAACTTCTCCATTAATATGTTCTCCGAAAAACCATGATTTGGGCTCTTCTCGCAAATAATCCGAATCGCTCCCATGCTTCATATAATTGTTCCCCCGTCGTCGTGAATTCATAAATCTTGTCCCGAATTTCACCTTCTTGCTAGGAGGGTACCATTTTGCGAGAAACGCAACCACCATTTCGCCTTACGTAGTGATCGAATTTACGGCGACTTCTCGAACCATGTTCTTGCCTCTCCGCCAAGGAATATTTGAATAACCTCAACCGAATAGCACTGTCTTGTGGAACATTGTTACGGGATGTGATTAGCACACACATCCACAAAATTAAAATGACGTTGAGGGTCATTTTCGGTAGAGTTCCAAAAATACCCCTCAAGCTTCAATAACTGATATAGAGAGGAATCAATTTTCACCGACGCTGCTGCAACTCGAGGCTGAACAATAGCAGATGCATAATCCTCATCTGGAACAAAATTTGATGTGTCTTTGAGTATGTGCATAGACTATCATTAGTTGTAAAAGGTTACCATTAAGAACAAGTACCCACTTCCCGGAATCGATGACTTATTTGATCAACTTCAGGGTGCCTAATGTTACTCTAAGATTGACCTCAGATTAGGGTATCATTAATCGAAGGTTAAGGAAGTTGATATTCCGAAGACTGCTTTCAGAGCCTGTTACGGTCATTTTGAATTTCTTGTCATGTCGTTTGGGTTGATGAATGTTGAAACAACTTTCATGGACCTTATGAATAGGGTTTTCAAGCCTTACCTTGAATTATTCGTCATTGTTTTTATCGATGAAATTTTGGTGTATTCCTGTAGTAATGCTGATCATGCAGAACATCTTAGAATAATGTTGCAGACACTTCAGGATCGCAAGCTTTACGTGAAATTTTTAATGTGCGAATTTTGACTGAAATTAGTAGCCATGTTATTTCAGGAGAAGGCATTGAGGTTGATTTTCAGAAAATAGACGCTATGAAAAATTGGCCCAGACCCCCTTCAGCAACAAAGATAAGAAGTTTCTTGGATCTGGCAGGCTACAACAAGCATTTTTGTTACGCCTCAAAAATTTTCCCGTACTTGAGTGATGAGTAGAACCATGAAGGGTTGAGTGTATGGTGTTTTTATAGGTCGGGGATGGCTAAAAATGAACTTTTGAAATCATAAAGTTGCGGAGAGTTTTTCAGCCCAGTGGTCGTATATGGCACTATACAACCCGTAAAGTGATTTACGGACCGTATAGTGCAATCGTCCTCCACCGTTGAAAATCTCAACTTTTCATTAAAGTATGAAATGATTAAAAACGACACAGGAGGACGGCCGTAAACCGGTTCACGGACCGTAAATCGGTCGTAAATAAGTGCACATGTCCCTCGGCCAAGCTTCGTTTTTTTTTAATGCTTAAACACGACTGGAGGACGGGCCGTAAACCATAGTACGGTCCGTAAACGTGGTTTACGACCACCGTTCACCCGACGGAATTCATTAAACATCAATGTTGGGGTTATTAAAAGGGGACCTGGGCATCATTTTAATTCATTCTCCATTCATACAACTCAAGAGACTTCTAGAACTCTCCTAATAATTTCTCCGCAAGAATTCAAGAGAATCAAAGGGAAAACCAAAAATCAACACCACCAAATTCATGAAAGCAAGTGTAAGGACCCAATAAAAGATTATCTAAGTGAAGAACTTCCAAAGAAGGTGGAACTAGGGTTTTGGCTAAGCGAAGTATTTCAACTTAAGGATTGCTCAACCACCATCCAAGGTAAGTTTTATGATCATTCTACGTTGTTTGAGGTATTGGAAAGCTTAGACACTTGAAATATAGAAGAACATAGAAATGGGTCATTGTTGAGTGAATAGTGACACAAATGAGTGATGGTTGACTTGAATTATGAATGTTGAAGTGTTGTGAATACAAATACGTTATAAATGATGTTTGTATCATGAAACGAGCATTAAACACATGAAAGCGCAAGGATGAGCTAGAAGTAGAAATAAAGGGAAAATTGGAGGAAAATGGTGGATTTTGATAAACGTACGTAAATGACGACTTTTGATTGCGATATTGTAATTTCTTAGCTAATGAAAGTATGAACTCTCTTGAAGGTATAAACGAGCACACTAGAGGAGAACCACCAAGTGGTAGAGTAAGCTAAACGACAAAGGTATGTGAGGCATTACCCTTCCTTCTAAGGCATGAATCTTATGCATGATTTTTCTCCTTCACGAATTTCCTACGTCCCTAGAGATGAAAAGTCTAAGTTCATGAGTAGCTAGACTGGATAAGAAATACGCTATGAATGCAATAAAAACTCTGGGGACCACAATATAATGTTCATATGATATAAATGACGATGATCACGATCCATTGGCCTTCCTTCTTATATGTACTCACCTTAAATTGTAAACCCCTCCAAGGTGAGATATGATGCTTATGCTTATTCCATAACGTGACCGGGGGTTTACGACCTTATGTCACCCCGGCATAAACATAGCCGCTCTTAAGCTTAATGTATGTGTATGTATATGTAACTAGGGATGCTAAACCATGGTAATATTGTGATAAGCCACGATATATCTATGAAATGAATGTTAATGATGACAAGTATATGAATTGCATGGTATGTGTGACAATATAATTCTACCGCGCCTAATTGGTCGGACATGTCACCGCTACGGCGGGCTGCTATGATTCCACCGCACCGAGAAAAGGGCGGACATGTCACCACTAGTGGGCTGCATGGGATGGTTACCCGGACACGGGTGACGATGTGATGATTCATGATTGTGCGACGATGCTTGCATGTTATGATAATGTATGTGATGTATTTATATATAATGTATGTACATGAAACCGGTTCCTATGTAAAGAGTATACAGGTTATACCCTCATCTCATGATTTATGATCTTCCAGATTATGTTTATTTCATTTCTGCCTTACATACTCAGTACAATCTTCGTACTGACGTCCTTTCCTTGGACGCTGTGTTCATGCCCACAGGTAGGCAGGGTGATGGTCGATCCTTAGGAGCTTGTAGTCATTGTGAGCACTCCATCATCTCGGAGGTGCTATGATTATTCTTTTGGTGTATACTTGTCTATATTCATGTTTTGGGCATGACGGGGTCTGTCCGTCTATGTGTCTAGTATTCCGGTAAGCGGCTCGTAGATACTCGTGTGTGGGTCTTATGGTTTTACGGTTTTCATGTATATGTATGTATGTGTATATTTATATTATTTTGACGAAGATGAGCACATGATTATAAAAGTAAAGATGTTTCAAATGATGATATACTTTCAAAGTTTCAAGCAAATGTTATGAATAAGAGCATGTGGGTACTAGGGCGAGTGGTGTTCGGTGGTTAGCCCCGGATGCCCGTCGCGGCCCGTAGGTCAGGTCGTGACAATTTCATAGAGGGTTTTTTCTCTATCTCAGCTCTGTTTACTAAGTTGACTCAGAAAAAGGTCAAGTTTCAATGGTCAAATGCATGTGAACAAAGTTTCGAAGAGTGGAGAGAAGGTTGACTTCTACTCCAATTTTGACGCTACTAGAGGGAACCAAAGGATTCGTGGTATATTATGATGCTTCAGGAGTTGATCTCGGATATGTCGTAACGCAGCATGTTAAGGTTATGGCTTATGTATCCAGACAACTTAAGGTCCACGAAAGGAATTATCTGACTCATGAATTGGAATTGGCAGTTGTGATTTTCGCACTTAAGATATGCTGTCATTATTTGTATTGAGTGGATCTGGATATTTTCACCAACCACAAGAGCCTTCAGTACGCATTCAAGAAAAGAAAGCTAAATCTTAGGCAAAAAAGGTGGGTTGAATTACTCAAGGATGATGATATGGATATTCTCTATCATCTAAGGAAGGCGAATGTTGTGGCTGATTCTCTTAGTCGGCATTCCATGGGAAGTTTATCTCGCGTTGAGGCAGAGAAGAGGACTATGGTGAAGAAAGTTCACTGCGTAGATAATCTAGGAGTTCGACTTTTGGACTCCGAATATGGTGGTGGTGCTGTTCATAACAGATCTGAATCCTCCTTGGTAGCCGAAGTGAAGGAGAAATAGTGTTACATCCGGCATTTTTGCGTATTTGGAAAGCTTGGAGTTAACTTTGGTTTGTAAGGAATAAGGTCATGTTGGATTTCTCTTAATATGTATATGCCGGTTATGGAAACTTGAAAGCGGAAAACAATGGAGAAGGCCTAAGGACAAAATCGGAATTTTGGAAATTTATTTCGGGAATTGCAAAACATGATTTGTGAAGAATTGGGCCAAAAAAAAAATAAAGAAATTGAGGCCCAAGCCTTGGAGGTGGCCGGCCAACATGCCATGGCCCAAGCCCATGGCATGTGATGGTCACATGATAAGTTAAATGAGGGGGGAGCAATATATATACATGCTCACCCCTTAGAAGATTCAAGAAATTACAAGAAAAAGAAGAGAAAAAAAACAAGAGCCATTCGGCCCTAGAGGAAAAAAAAAGAGAAGAAGAAGAAAAAAAATTCCTAAGCCATCAACTTTGATCCATAAATCTTGTTCTTCTTGTATTCATACTAAGTTCAAGGTGCTCTCCAAGTTGGTATAATTTTCAAGGCAAGAAGGTGCTTCTTTTGGCAAGTGAAAGTTGGAGGAGAAGGTAAGGATTTCATGTTCTTTGCATATTATGGAAGATTTGTTTGTGTTGTAGTATGGGGAATTGGATAGAATTTATAAAAATATGAAAAATTGCATGATTTGGCCGTGTGCATGCATGTGTTGTGTAGGCAAGACTAATTGATTTTTATGTTATATTCTAGTTGTAGTTGTTGTGTATTTTATATCGGAAATGGAAGTTAGATGACTTTGGTTGAAGTTGTGGGTGTTGAAGTGTGATCGTATGTGTGTGAGTAAGGTGCATGGCCGTGTGATGTTGTGTAGTGTGAAGGAGATGGATTGCATTCTATTTAGTTCGTTAGTTGCGTCGTTGTAACCTTTGTGACGTAAATAAAGGTTTAATGAATTGAGTCGGCATCGAAAATGGTTGTATGTTGTTATGGGGAAATTATGCGAATTTTACATGATTTTTATATAAATATGGAAGTAAGGTTTAAAGGTGAATTATGGTTATTGTTAACGAATTTGGAAGGAAATAATGTAGTTTGGTAGTTTTTTTGGTTGCATTGTAGAAGTTAGAATGAGTTATGGTTCGATGGAAATTTGGTATATTTTGTAGAACAATAAGAGATGTGCCCGAATCGTATTGGAATGGCCTTAAATTAGCGGATAAATATGAAAACGTCGATATTGGATTGAAAGTGTGAGGTGAGAACGGAAGTAAGTGTATTATGTAGAAAGAAAGATTATTTATGTTAATATGTGCTTTGCAACGATTATTGGTGTTGTTGTTGTTGTTGGGATTGTTGTTGTTGGCATTTGAGCCGAGATAAATTCTCGGGGTGTCACATTTATAGGGGAGGTGCTGTCGAAATTTCGGTAGACAATTATTAACCCAAGATTGGAATTTCAAGTCACATGAATAGTAACTGGTAAAAGTGACCATTTGCAGATTTTTGACGAAACGGGATTGGAGTTTTGGTAAGCGTGAAGGGCAAGGAAGGTATGTAAAGTTTGCCCTTTCATTCCTTGGCATGTTCTAAACGTACTAGGCTTGGATGCGAGCCTTGGATATGGCTCTGTCACTCGAAACCCGAGATTGAAATTGGCCCCATTTCCTTCAGCGCAATTGAAATAGTTTCTTCATAAATTGTCATCAAAGTGACCTATATGTATGTAATCTTCACAAATGGACTCGGATTGTCCCAAAACTCTCATGAATGATTCCACAAGGTTTATGATCCATAATTTGAGTTCACCACCTCGATTTACCCGAGGTGGGCCCACAGACTCCGAGACCTCTTACTATGGTTTTAATTGGTTTATTTCTATATAATACTTAAAGGAATCTTGTGATCATTGTACCGTTGTCAAATGATAAATACGACGAATCTATGATATATTTTGACATGTGTTATGGTCCCAGAGACATGATTCGATATAAGTAATCGTGCCATCCCAAAAGGGCCTACATATACACTATGATCGTTATCCGATTTCTTTGTAGTGATATGTCATTTGGATTGTCCATTTGTTAAGAAACGATCATTCTGAATATTCTGTGAGCCTATAATACATTTGCTTCGTATGAACAATCTCAAAAAAATTCTGTTTTGACATAATCCGTCACGACATCCGAAAGGTACGAATTATGACTTATTGTTGATTTGTCTATTAAGTCTGGACTTATATGCATATGTTTCTGCATTACTCTGTTCGTGCAAGTTATGATATGTCTTTTCACTGAGCCCGGGCCAGGACATGTTCTCGTGCGCACTTCTTTGCATTATTCACCGAGTCCCTCGTACTTGCGGGCGGGACACGTTCTCGATATGATTATGATATGATGACACGGGGATGGTGGCCGGACGGCGCATGATTATTATTCACCGAGACCCGCGATGAGGGCCGGGACACGTTATGTATACATGACATATGATTTTGACAGATATGATTCCATATTACCGAGTCCCTTAGCAAGGGCCGGGACACGTCATCTGCACACATGATATATGATTTTGTTATGCATGACTTCACTTACCGAGTCCCTATCGGAGGGCGGGACACGATACATGTTTGCATGACATTATATGATCCGATATGCATTATGTTTTCTGAGGTCTCGAACAAGGTATTACCTTTTGTATTTCAGATCTTAACCACATCTCCGTCTGTTATGTTTCTGTACTCCTGTCTTTGATTATGGTTATACTTGTTACTTTTCCGCTTTACATACTCGGTACATTTTCCGTACTGACCCCCTGTTCCTCGGGGGCTGCGCTATATGCCCGCAGGTACAGATGCACCGCGTGATACGCCACCAGCGTAGGATATCTGTCTGCTGTTTGGAGTCGCTCCCCTTGATTCAGAGCTTGTACTTTTGGTATATACTTCCACCTCGTCATACATTACGTACGTGTACTTATTTGGGTACGGCGGGGCCACCGTCCCGTCTTCGATTCCGTTATGTATGTTAGAGGCTGTAGACATGTATGTGGGTTATGGCTATGTACGTACGGTATATGTATATGCGATATGTTCGGGAAGTTCCCCGCCACGGTACCCCTGCCGGCTCGCCTATATATGTGTGTGTGGATGTGTTGGCTCGTATGGCCTTGTTGGTATTTTACGTGTGCGGTTAATTTTGGTTAGTAAGAGAAACGGAGAGAAACTCGCCCAAATTATCCCAGATACTTGAGTTATTATTTTTGGGCTTTTGGTACTTACGGGTGCCCAGGTCGGGCGCTAGTCACGGCCTACGGGGCTGGGTCGTGACAAATAGTTTAATGATCTCTACTTACTGCAGCTGAAAGAAGGGATTCACAAGAATAAGACGACTTTCGATCAAGGGGGAGATGATGGTACTTTGAGGTACCAAGGCGAATTATGTGCCCCAAATGTTGATGGACTTAGAGAGAGGATTATGTCAAAAGCACACAATTCCAGGTACTCTATCCACACAGGTTCCATGAAGATGTATCATGACCTTAAGGAGATTTATTGGTGAAACAACACGAAAAAAAATGTAGCAGATTTTGTGGCTAAGTGTCCGAACTGCCAACAAGTAAAAATCGAGCATCAGAGACTCGGTGAGTCGGTGACTTGGCCCAAAATATTGATATTCCTATTTGAAAATGGGCAATGATAAACATGGACTTCATAGCAGGTCTACCTCGCTCATCTTGAAGACATGATTCGATTTGGGTAATTGTGGACCGACTTACTAAGTCAGCACACTTTTTGCCAGTAAAGACCACATATTCAGCAGAAGATTATGCCAAGTTGTATATTCAAGAAATTGTCAAGCTTTATGGGACCCTAGTGCCCATTATTTCAGATCGTGGCACACAATTCACAACGAATTTCTTGGAAATCTTTTCATAAAGGATTGGGCACCAAGGTAAATCTAAGTACAACTTTCCATCCTCAAACAGATGGCGAGGCAAAATGCACTGTTCAGACAATTGAGGATATGTTGAGAGCATATATCCTATATTTTAAAGGTAAATAATCGAATTGTAGCGGGTATAGTTTAGTGGTAAAAGTGTGATTCGTTCTATTATCCCTTAAATAGTTAAACGGTCCTGTTCTTTCCATGACCCCTCTTAATTGAGGTGAGATAAGTGATCCAATGCTTGAATGAAGTACAAAGCACTTTAATTCAATCATACATCTTAGAATCAGCTTAAGTATTTCTTGGTATGATTATTTCCCTCTCATCGAGTTTATTATTTCCCTCTCATCGAGTTTGCTTATAATAAATATTATCATGCTAGTGTCAAGATGGCACCATTCTAAGCTCTGTATAGGCGAAGGTGTAGGTTGCCAATTAGTTGGTTCGAAGTTGGCGAAGCATAGTTGTTAGGACCAGACTTGGTCCACTAGGCCATGGAAAAATTCAAATAGATTCAACAGCGTTAGAGAATAACTCAAAGTCTCTAAAAGTCCTATTTGGACGTATGAAGAGAGATAATAGTCAAAATACCCCCCAACGTTTGACCAAAATGCCAACTACACACCTAACCTTTGCGTTGGACCTATTACCCCCCTGAATTTTTTTTTTCAGTATTAAAATGCCCCTTTTTTGCTGATGTGGACAAGAGCGTGAATACACCGCTCGGTGGCGCGTTATAGCCTTTAAAAAAGAGCATGTGACGTGTTTTGGAGCGCCAACTGGACTGCCACGTAGATGCCATGTAGATTAATTTGAACTCCTCCATTTTTACACCCAAACGGCTACTTCATCTTCTTCTTCACCCATTTAATACCCATCTCCATTTTTTTGTCAAAAAACAAACAACTCCATAACTTCAACCACTCCAATCGTTATACCTCTAAAAATCAACACCTTAATCGCTCCAATCGTTGGAAAGAGGTTCGTTAGCTAGGGTTTATTTCTCATTTATTTCTCTTTAAATTTTCATTCATGTGAAATTTATTGTTTTAAATTTCTTGAGTGATTCTTGCTCATATTTAGTCATTTTTCATTTATAAGGGTTTGTTATGGAAAAAATTGACCTTGGTCGATTGTGTATGGATGAGAGTGATCCTATGCTTAGAGCGTGGTCCCGATGTCAACACGGGAATTTGTTGCAAATGCAAACTTCTTGGTCTAAAAACAACCCTGGAAGAAGATCTTGGTCTTGTCCCTATTATGGTGTATGGTCTTGCTCCCATTTTTTGATTTATTGAAAAATTAAATTTGTAAAATTATGCTACATTTTTGCTATTTTCGAGGCTCAAAAATGCAAGTTTTTTTATTTGGAAGGACGAGAGATGAAGTTGATCCAAGATCAAAATTTATCCTCCCAAAATTGGTTAACAAAATTAGAGATTTAGAGAAGGAATTGGTGCAATATCGGAGTTTGAAGATGGAATTGGATGAGATCACTACTAACGATAATAATTCGGTTAGTGTTGACATGGGTTTGGTCGAGGTTGATGGACGAAAAAAGAAGACACAAGGAAGACTAAAGGGGTAGGTTCCATAGGAATTTCATTTTTTGTTTTGTTGTTTGTGTTGTTGTTGTGTTCATAAGTTTTGTATTCCGTAGTGGCAATTCAAACAATGGAAAAATCAAATTGCCATAGATAGTGGTAGTGGTGGTAGTGTCTCGGCTATGTTATGTTTTGTTTGCCTTTTGTTATGGCAAATTTTCTAACATATACATCTATTTTATCATGTATGAATGAAGAAGTTTGATGTTAAGGTGTTTTGAAGTATTTATCCGAAATTAAAATTAAAATCAAAATCACATCCACATAACATTAATCATTGTCTTAATCAAAATAGTAGCATACATGGACATGTTAAACATAGACAATTGAATAATAGAGATCTACTAATCAATATTTATGATCTCTATCTCTTTTTAAATACATGAAATCTATGTCATCTCCACGCTCACATTTACACACCCAATCTCTAGTGTGTCTCCCTCTTTCAAACCTTTTGAATCTATAAATGCCTTCCACCCTTGGCATAAACGAGCTTTTTTCCCAATTCTGAACGTCATCTTGTGAACGGTGTCATCTTGATACTTTAGGGGAGTGTATGCCGGATCCAGCATACAATCTTTAAGAAAAAGTTAAAGTTATGCCGGATCCGGCATAACTAAAAGTCTGCCCTTGAGGCAAAATGCACCCCTCGTGACTTTAGTTAAACATAACTAAAAGTCTGCCGGAGGAGCATATAAAATTTAAACTTTGCCTTATAAGGCAAACTTTTTTTTTGGTTGAAAGTCTATTTTATTCCATCCAAAAAACTTGTGCGGCACAAAGTTAAGTGACCTTCAAGCGTACATGGTAAAATTCTACTCACTAACTTGTATAAGTCAAACTAGGAGCAACTATTACATTAAAAAAATAACGACGGTTTTAATCAACTACACTTAGCTAGGGATAGCAATTCATAGCGGCAAGAGCTCTCGCCATTTGAAATTGTTCCTTGCCTTGGATGTGAATATGTTGTACAATCTCTCTGCAGAGTCTATCGGAAGAAGCCGAGTATTTTGAAATCGAGTAGGTTCGGCTTTCTCTCCAAACCAATGCCACTAGCATACCAAAAATGCACGCAAGTAATGGAGCATGGCACGATTTGTGTCTAGCAATGTGTGAGATCCATGTGATTTCATCTTGCCACATTTATTCTTCTAGTGTACCCCAGCCATACCAACAATCTGCACCACAATCCTTTTGTGATGGAGCATTCAAAATAAAGATGGGAAAATATTTCTTGGGTGCGCCCGAAGATGGGAAAATATTTCCGAAGTCATCAACGATTGCTAATCTACCTTGTATTGCCGGCCAAAGTGTGAATTTGTATACGGGATGGACATTTGGTTGTAGCATAATACTTTTCCATGTAACTTTGGTATATATGCTTGAAAAAATACATATATATATAGCTTCAAGGCAAAAGTTTGCCCATAAGGCATAAGTATGCCTGCGTCCGCATAAGTTTGGTAAATCCTTAACAAGTTTATGCCGGTGGGGGCATACTTTTAATGGGCAAACTTTTATGCCGGATCCGGCATAAACTTATGAAGGAATTATCAAAGTTATGCCGGAACCGGCATACTTATGTCAAGTCTGCCCATAAGGCATAAGTATGCCGGGTCGGCATAACTTTGCTAATTCCTTCACAACTGTATGCCGATGGGGGCATAGCGAAATTTAAACTTTGCCTTGCGATTTTTTTTTAAAATTTTGACTGTGTGGGGGTTCGAACCTGAAATTTAAACTTTGCCTTGCGAACCCTTTGCTGAATTTGTACACGTTTAACAGCTATGTCAAGCTGAAATGGAATTGGAACACGTTAAACAGCTATGTACTGTAGTGTTGTTTTGATTAAACGAACAAGACAAAATACTAAAATGTTGTTTTGATTAAACGAACAAGACAAAATACTAATATGTTGTTTTGATTAAACGAACAAGACAAAATACTAAAATGTCAATCCATAAATGTGTACATTGAAGAGCTGTAGGGACATTTTCATCATAATTATATTTTCCATGCATTGCTTGGACGGTGAACGGGTGCTTTCTTGGCTTGGGTTTTCTTGATTTACCTCTACCTTTTGTCATTTTCTCTTTTATCTCTTGTAGTTTCACGGTTGTGATTGCTTCATTGCCTCTCCATTTCAGCTTACTATTTGCACTTGGCTTGTAGCCAATGTCACCGATGTGCTATTTGATCTCGGTCACCTTTGCTTTTACTAGTTGACACAATCCTGTTTTGACATGCCAGCATTCACGCAAAATTATACCAAGGAGTTAGTAATGGAAACAACACATAAAATAACACTTAGTAATGGAAACAACACATAAAGAACACTTGTGCGTATTAAGGCACTCACATTAAGCTTGTTTTGAACCCATTTTACTTTGAAAAACACCCATTCCCATTACTCTAGGCCTTTTATATGGTGCACTAGTGCCACTTCCTCTTCCCCTCTTTTAACGATGGGGCATGCACTAGTTCTTTGCGGACGAACATAGGCATGAACTTCAAATTACTTTGCGGGATTATTTCCTACTGCTTGGGCAGTTTTCCTAGGTCTTCCTCTTGGCCTCATGTAAACTGAGATTAAGCATGTGAGTTGGAACAATATCTGCATAAGAAGATTAAAATGCAAGCTCGATCTGAGGCATACTTTCTTAGAAATGCAAGTTTGAATATCTTTGGAGGGCGGACTTTTAGTTATGTTTAGTTATCTGGATCACGTGACTTTTAGTTGTGTTTAACTAAAAATCTGTGGAGGAAAGCGAACTTTTAGTTATGTTTAGTTATGCCGGATCCGGCATAACTTTAACTTTCCTTAAAGATTGTATCTTTGGATTCGGCGTACACTCCCAGTCTGCCTTGCGAAATTATTTTTATTTTATGCACGAGCGGGGATTCGAACCCCGAACTTCATATATTCTTCCACCTTTCCAAGCAAAGGGCAAAACTTAAAGACCACAAATATGAAGGGCAAAATTTAAAGACCACAAATTTGAGGGGCAAAATTTAAAGACCACCCCAAACGAAGGGCAATCCGCGCAAAAAAATGTTGTTTAATCAAATTAATGGATGAACTTTGTTCTATTTGGTGTTAGGAAGCTTCCTTTCACATTTGGGTTTGTTTGGATTAGATTTGAGCAAGTTGGTGTGATTTTTTTTTTCAACTCCTAGTGAAGATGATGATGATGATGATGATAATGTTGATGAAGATGAAGGAGAATTAGGTATGGGTTTTCGAATCCTTAATAAAAATGGAGTATGGAAAATTGAGAGATTTTTTTTGAAGAAGAAGAAGAGTAGATGGATGGAGGAAGGGGGAAATTAATAAAAAATGGGGCAAAATTAAACACGTGTCACGTGGGCCGGCGCGTGTGGACAACCGCCATTTAATATTTGGGGGTTGGCATTGGTACTGCACGGCAAAAAAGAGCCATTTTGCTACCGAAAAAATTTGTCCGGGGGTAATAGGACCCCGCAAGGTTCGGTGTGTAGTTGGCATTTTGGTCAAACGTTGGGGGGTATTTTGACTATTAACTTAGATTTTCAGGTTGACAATTGGTGTTCCTAAAAGTTTCACCTATGGAAGAGTTCGTTATGAGATTTTGAAAGAAAGGGAAGCTTAGTCCTAGATATATTGTAACTACCCGTTTCGTGGCCACTGTGAACTTCGAGGAAACCCGCAAACTCTGACTCCTTAAAAATGTCTTCGTACAATTATAATTCTGGAAATCGCTAATTTAATCAAAACCGTTGTGCGCATCGCGTGAGAATTTCAAAATGTGGGCCCTTAGGGCCCAGCTGGGGCCGCCACAGCGTCTGTAAGGGCATTATAGCAGCGACGCTGTAGCGGTGTTGCAATAAGTGTATCTGGCTAGTTGGCTGTCACTCAGCCGCCCTAGCGGCACCGCTGAGGCGGTGAACATACCGCTGGGGCGGTTATGTACAGTGAAATACCTATTTAAGACTTCGTTTCAGGATTTGACCTCATTTTTCCAAACCCTAAAGAGTCCAATCGCCTTTGGAACATTTATGGAGCCAAAAATGATAATTTCTTGGGAAAGGTAATCCTCCTGACTTCATCCATTCATTCTCCCCATTGGTGATTCTTATTAAAAATCCTTCGTCTAGAAGACCACAAAATAGGTATCACAATTTCCTAGACTTAAAAAGAGGATTGGTTAGTTGTTCTTAATATGGATTCCATTGAATTATTCCCTCTTGTTCATCACCCTAGAATGATTACTAGCTTAGTTTCTCATTTCCTTACTAGATTATAAATGGGTCTCTTTTATGAATCTTGAAAATGGTAACTTGATCTTGCAATAACTCCTTGACGTTAGGATCAAGTATAGTGTTAAGGAAAGTAACCACTTAGCATTAATTATGGTTAGGAAAAGAGTTCATGTGGTAATGACGGCCTAGAACATCTAGAGGTAGGCTAAATTTGCTAACCTTCCTTATTAATCCAAATCTCTTATGTGGGTTCTAATGAGAATTTCTATTCTTGGGTCTCATGATGGCCTCAAGTTTTGTCGTGCGGACTATGATGTGATGAACGAATTAAAGAATCAGCGGATGCTCGTGGCACTAGCTCGGCCTCGAGGTAGGTTACGGCTTTCCTTTCGGTAGACTCCGGCTAGTTTCCCATATTCATGTATTAGAAGGAACGAAGAATGCATGTGTAGGAATTGGAGATTAGGGATGGAATCATAGGATGGTATTGTTTTGTGATTTGTATGTTCGGGCTTGCGGCTTGTAGATTCCCTAGGATTCTTGAATTTATTTTCTGGAGTATCGGTGGATTTTATGCGATTTGAAAGTAGTGGGTGGTACCTATTTTTCTATGTCTCACGA
>NC_081347.1:27919123-27985767 GCF_029784015.1 Lycium ferocissimum | reverse complement strand
CATGAAATCCATAAACGCCGCTGGAGCGTTGGTCAGCCCGAAAGACATCACTCTAAACTCGTAATGCTCGTATCGGGTCCTGAATGCCATCTTCGGGATATCTGCCTCCTTTACCCGCACCTGATGATAACCTGACCGCAAGTCTATCTTCGAAAAAAACCTAGCACCCCAAAAACGGGTCAAATAAGTCATCAATCTGGGAGAATCTTGTTCTTTATCGTCACTTTATTCAGCTGCCTATAATCAATACACACAGCGATCCATATTTCTTCCTCACAAATAGTACCGGTCCTCCCCAAGGTAATGTACTAGGCCTGATGAAGCCTTTTTCTAACAAGTCTCTCAGTTGCTCTTTTAATTCCTTTAGCTATACAAGTGCCATCCGATACGGAAGAATAGATATAGGCTGAGTATCTGGCAATACATCTATAGTGAACTCTATCTCCCATTCTGAAGAGAGACCTGGAAGCTCATCGGGAAATACATCTGGGAATTCATTAACTACCGGGACTATTTGAAGAGCGGGTCATCTCCGTTTTCATATCATGCACTCGAACGTGAGATGATAAATATAGGCTCTCCTAACCATCTTCCTTGCCTTGAGGTATGAAATAAACTTACCCCTCGGTGATGCTGTATTCCCTCTCCACTTATAATCGGCTCTCCTAGAAACTGAAATCGAACTATCTTTTCTCTACAATCAACATTAGCATGGCCCGATAAAGTGACGATAAAGAACAGGTACCCCCCTCCCCAGGATTGATGATTTATTATCGTGACGATAATAAGACGATAAAGAACAGGTACCCCCCTCACATAAATCATCAACCCGGGTACCTCTTATCGTACTCTCACATTCACATCTAGGTGAGCCACATGGCTTACTCATAATTTACATACATCAATAGTGCTAATCTCGTTGGGCAACAACGCATTTATATCATCATCAATAATAATGCCCATATCCATATACACAAGCCGACGAGGCTATCAAAATGATATACAAAATATGAGCCCACAAGGCTACAAGACATCTAACCATATGCAACTATCTACGAGCCTCTAAGAAGAGTATGTAACATCACATAGGCGGGATAGGACCCCGCCATGCCCATATGTATGTACACAAAAGAATAATACCCAAAGTCGTAGCTCACGGATGAAATAGAGCTCCTCAGTGCGAAATACCGAATAGGAAATCTATAGATCAAGCCTGTCTCCCTATCCACCTGCGGGCATGACGCAGCGTCCACAAACAAAAGGACGTCAGTATGAATAATATACTAAGTATGTAAAGCATAATCAACATCATAGTAGAAGCATAATAGACAACATAAGAAATAGCATAAGATGGGAGAATCAGGAGGTAATAGAGTCATTTGTACCTCTAGTGGCCTTCATCATATCTACTTACTTGTCTTTCGTAGGGACCTTCCATTTTTAATGCTTTACTCGGGTACATACATACATATACATATTTGTATTCATATTTATTCATACTCATATCCATATCGAATACATATCATACCCGACCATGGAGGTTCGGTGTTTCACATACCCAGCCATAACAAGGCTCGGAGGGCATACATGCCTGGCCCTACCAAGGCTCAGTGTTATCCGTACCCAACTGCAGTGGTGTGAGCACGATAGGTACCATACCCGGCCAGATAAGCTCGGTGTTACATAATGGTCATACATACTTAGACACATATACATCAGAGTCCATAAGAGTCATCAACATCATTACCATCATCGTTTTCGTTACATTTATCCTTAGAGGATCAACCATCATATAAAGGGAAGCAATAGGATCGCGAAAGTATCGAGACTCATGAGATTTAGTAATCTTAAAGATAGAGTCACTTGGAAGACATTATGGGATTCATGAAAGAATATATATCAAAGGAACCATGCCTTAATGAAAGAAGGGTTAGCCTTACATACCTCTTCGTCTTCTTAACTATTTAACGTTCACCGTTGAAGCTTGAGCAATCTACATTTAGAAGGATTCATACCAAGGTTAAGCCTTAATGATACTCTTAAACCCAAACTAGAACAATTCATAATCTAACGAAAATTGGGCAGCATTTCCCCTATTCCATCGACTTCCACTATACTACAATACAACTCCCAACATCCACAATATCACAATCAAGCAATCACATTTCCATTAAACCTTTAAAATCTATCCGTGTGCTCAACTTATACCAACAACTCCATACCCATTTTAGCACATTTTCATATAACGCTTCTTCATCACCATTATTAACTTCCATAACATGATTATATCCATATCATACTAAGAATCATGACTCAATATAGATTACTACTCATAAACATCATAAAAGCTACATTTAGACTTCATTTTCTACTTTCTTCTTCTACCCAAGTTTTGCTACAACCAAACATTCTCATTAACATGAAATAAGCATGTAAACTAACCTTTTTATCAGGTAGAAACAATCTTTGGAGCAACTATCAACTTGTACAAAAACCCTAGCTACAATGCCCAAGTATTTCTTGAAATCTACCAACCCTAGGGAACCTTCTAACACATGAACACTTGATTCTTGATATTCGGTCTTTGTAATCTCTTGGGATTGGGTGTAATATTCTTAGAGAAGGGTTTTGGAGATTTTGGAGAGCTTGGAAGAATGTGGGAAATGAAAATGAGCAAGGGTCGTCCATGTTATAAAATAAAAAAATTTACCCGACCCGATTTATAGGGCCTATTATACGGGCCATATAATTTATATGGTCCATATAATCAGGCTGTACAATACCACCAGGACACATCCTTCTCTGGAGCAAACCTACGGACCATTATACGAGCCGTATAATTTATACGGTCCGTACAAATGGCCGTACAACTGGAAAATTTCGATTTTCATTCTCGTCGACTCGTTTGATTTCCAATCCTCATGGAACCTTCTTGGCACTTATATAACACTTCATTAACCATACCATAGGTCCTATGTGACCCCTCGAGATATTTCTAAATAAATATTAGCTCAATTATAGCGGAGACCTTCCGAACACAACTTACGTTTCACTCCCTTCAACAAACTAAGTTTCATATATTCATATAAATTCAAACTCTTATAGTAGGCACCTTAAGCTATCTAATACTTCCCTTAATCTCATAAGGATTTCATAATCATACTAAGCTCACACTAGCCTATCCACAAGGCAACACATCGAGAAATTTTCAAGGTGTAACAGCTTCAAGTTGAGTGCAACTTGAAGAGGGCTCAATAGTCTAGGGAGATTATTGAGAGAAAAATTAGAGTTAGTTCCTAGGTTGTAGAGTTTGTATTCTGAATTTTGCTGAGGTTAGGAGTTTTAGTGGAGTTTTGGGACAAATCCTATAGAAGTGTAGGTCGTGGTTTTTTCACCCTTGTAAGTCGGGTGGTTTCCACGTAAAAATGTTATGTTCTTACTTTTTTGTTCCTTATTATTTCGCAAACATAACTCAGAACAAGTAGAGTAACCTCATCTATCCTCTAGGCGAAAATCAAGCGTAACGTTGGATAGATATTTGGTCATGCAAAATATCAAAGGCCTTAACTAACAACCCAATTACATTAACCTACTAGTAACTACCCTAATCACAAACCATAAAAACAAAAAAGTAATAACAAACCAAACTAGTCTTAAGCAAGTATGGGATTTAGAAAGACACAAAAAAGGACAGGGATCTAAGAAATGGGTTCTTTGCAGGAGGCCGATGAGGTTGAGATATTGGTTAAGATCTTGTCAATTCTTGTGGTTGCTACCTTTTGTTCAGCCAACATCTGCAGTTTTAGCCTCCAACTTTCCCTTTGCCTCCTCAAATTCTTTGATCTACTGAATGATCAGGCTATTGCTCTTGAAAACTAGTCTTTTTGGAAGAAGGTCACACTCTTCAAGTGTAGATTTTTTTAACAGTTCCTTCTTACTTTTCTTTCCTACACCAAGGGGAACCTTGAAGTGGGTGAATACTTGTGTAAAGTCAAAACCCATAAGGCAAGGTATATGCTTCTTTTGCTGCCCTAGCCATTGCGCTCCCCAAACCCGACCATGACGTAATAGGCATTTGATGCTAAGGAACCACACCAGGAGCACGTATAATGATAATAAGAACCAACCATGCCCCGTTTCATATTTAATATAATACTCTAACTTTAGGTTAGTAATCAACATCCCATAATCGACTAAGTGTGACAAATGTCCTACTCTACATATTAATTAAGTCAACACGACGTTAACAGAATACTATCCGTAGTACTAACATTTGTCTATGAAGCTTCTAAAAGAATGAAGTAACAAACTACTCTCAGGACTGAGTCTGGAAGAAATATAAAGGAGTCCCACGAACAAGCATGTGGCCGATGCGATCTTCAGGAAACTGCTCGTCTTCGCTACCTAACATATATTTGAGTATAAGGTGCTTAGTGAATGTCTAGGGCAAGAGTTTATATACAGAAAATAATACTCATGACGAAATAAAATCAATAAAATAATTGAAATTCAATAACAAGTGTAGATCATGAAAATTCAGGGGAAATAGCAATTATATCATTATTCGGATTTAGGTCATTATGTTAAGAGTGCTATAATTCCAACACAACCAATATTGTCAAGAAGGGAATCCATATTTAGTCATTCTTTCAAGATTATCAACATGCTAGTATAGGGAAAACCAAACCAATAGATAGGAGATTCATAATTAGGCACCCACTACTCAAAAGCGATGCACTAGATCGCTAACTTACGACGGGCCACTAATCCTCCAGAATGGCAAGACAATTGTTACGACCCAATGTCATAAGTCGTGAAGGCACTAACTCTCACCAAGTTAGTAAGCCATCCACAATCTGCTAAAACAATTTAATAAAGCAATTAAAGCGAAAAAGAAATCATTCAAGTATTAGTAATCCTTTTACATAAAACACGAAAAATAGAGGTACAACCATCCCCAAATCTGGTGTCGCTAGTACAAGGATGACTAAATGAAGTATAAGTCTAGGCATACATCCGGAAAGTACATAAGTTGTCCGAAATAAAAGACAACAATAAAGATAACTGAAGAAGATCTGGTGCCATGGATTAACTGATGGCTCACCCCTCGTCCAGATGACCATCACGACGCTCGGCAGCCGCTCGAACTCCACTCGTACCGGGAATAGAATCAGCACACCAAAAGAGTGCAGCAAGTGTAGCATGAGTACAGGGAACAACGTGTACTCAGTAGCATCATCGACCGACCCTAACAAAAACGGAGACGAGGGCTAGCCTACAATTACTACTTCCACACTTAACCGCCATTAGTTCATAATAATAATAATATATCAAGCTGTGATAATCTCATACCAACCCTATGTGAAGCTTCTAATCCATAAGTACATCAGGTAACCGAATAAGAAACTAAGTCCTTGGTTTATCAAGAAATTAACTAAGCACTCAGGCCCTTAATCCGTCAATCATCCAAAGCCGACAAAGGTAATCCAAACCACAATCAAGGAATAATAGACAATCAACTTGTTCAAACCACTATACA
This sequence comes from Lycium ferocissimum, assembly GCF_029784015.1. Lineage (NCBI taxonomy): Eukaryota > Viridiplantae > Streptophyta > Magnoliopsida > Solanales > Solanaceae > Lycium > Lycium ferocissimum. The sequence goes on along the minus strand of NC_081347.1, from coordinate 27,980,228 downwards.
ACAAAGGTGATAGGATGAATGATATGATATAAAGTGCAAATACATGTAATGCCATGCAATGCAAGGCCTTTCCATCACCCGATATACACACGTTCAAATGTTAACGAATCGTGACCCATAGGGGACTCGCGAGGTCTATATACCACCGCTCCAGAAAATCCTCGTATCACGATTTCCATATATCATATCTCGCCCCTTAGACTCGCATAGTTCATGTATCAGCCCCTTAGGCTCATATACCTGTCAACTAGCCCACTGACTCATAATCATCATCACTTCGTCCGGAATCATTTCCCTTCAGACCTTTTATTGGTCCCATCAATGCATATGAGATACCATGATAAATATGAATGTGACATGCTCAGCAACAAGAAATCAATCCATACAGTAAAGAACCTTACCTTTAGTCATGATAAGTATGCAAAAGATATATGATAGGCAAGGATATGGCATGCATCACAATAAGAAGCAGGAATACACATAAGATTCGCTTTTTCAAGTTCTCATAATCACAAAGGTTCCATCTTTATCTTCTTATACATAATAAAGTTATGTCTCATGATATCATCATCAATCCGTCCGGAAACATTTCCCCTCAGACCCCCATATGTGTACTCAAATATATACAAAGCATGAGATACCAAATAAAGCATGATTATAAAATGCACAATAACAAGAAGTCAATAAAAACAGTAAAAAATCTTATCTTTATTCATTATAAGCTGTAAGGGCCTATCTTTAGCCGATTATGCAATAAAGTCATTATCTTAGCTTATTTTCCACTTTTCGACGAGCATTAGGAGTGATGAGTACCATACATAACAAACAAGACAGACACATAATCAAATAGACAGAAAATACGGGCTTCATACCCTACTCATAGATCCATAGGATCATACTATCTACCAACTAATGCCCAAAACATGGCATTCAGACCAACTATACAATTTAAATTGCACAAGTTCCCATAACATGTAATCGGTAATCGATACAAGTGCTCGTCACCTCACGATTATCGGGACCCCTATATTATCCCCGTTACACCCTCTTATTTAGTCTAATTTATCAACCACAACTCTTAAGTTAGAGTTTATAGTCTCAACATGCCTGGTAAGAAGTCTAGCCAAATCATAGCAGAGCATTGCCCTTCCGTAGCGCTTCCGAACGATCCAATCTGTTCAAATAAAGATTAAGCGTAAGAATACAACACAAATGATGCCCATATTACCTTATAGAAGATTTGGGTCCAAAAAGTGAACCCATAGACCCTGTTCCAAACCCCAAAGATCAATTTCATATTTTTATTGGAAAACAGTTTCAATATGGTCTAATTTGTACTCTAGAAAGTCATACGAATCCATTGATAACCATAATGGCATTCTTTAATCCAAACCCAAATTAAGCCCTAAAATTAGGATTCCGAGCCACGATGGGAAAAATAGGAAATTCATCCCAAAACTAGTTTACCCAAGATTTATAGAGTCCATAACTCAAAAGTCAGCCAAAACTATCATCACTTTCATGCTCAATTGAAAGAATCTTAGTCTCTTAAGTTAGGGTTCCAAAACCCACCATTCCCCTTCCTAAATGATGATTTCTAACATGAATTTCCATATATTAGACGATATAATCACAAAGGAGTGATTAGGAACTTACCCACTTGAAGAACCTCGAAGAATCTCTCAAAAATCACCCTTAGCCTGGCTCTCAAACTCCAAATATGTGAATGAAAGGTCTAATAATTAAAGAGGGAATAAATATCTAAACTTGTTCAGCGAATAGCTCACCTGCGCAACTTTCCTCGCACCTGCGAGTCCGCTCTTGCGGATAATATACCGCAGGAGCGAAATCACTTAAGATCTCGGAGGCGCGCACCTGTGGACCAATCCATGTAGGGGCTACTCCTCTTATGCGAGTATATCTTCGCAACAGCGAGACCCAACATCATTTCCCAGATCTCGCGCCTGCGGGCCTCCTTTCGCAGGAGCGACACTGCAGGGGCGGACAGAGACTCGCAGGGGTGAGTACACCAGAACCATCAAAAATCTTGCTGTGCTAGTGTTTGTGGTTATTCTGTGGAATCATGTAAAAGTTTGGCAATACTTGTGTTTAGGTGCTTCACCATAGGTTGTGATTCAGTTATTGATCCTTATGTACTTGAGTTGTTATTCTTGGACTGTGTGGTGTGTATACCTGATTGTGAGCATGTCTATTCTTCAGTCTCTTTATTTATATATGTTAACTAACTATCGTCGGCCTATGATGCCTACTCAGTACATGTTGTTTGTACTTATGCTACCTTGCTACACTCTTTTTCGGGGTGTAGAGTTTTAGACAGGCTCCGCTTCTACTTTCGAGACTGATTTCCGAGGTCTGGCTTGCGAGTATCGAGGGTGAGCATCTGACGAGCCGCTGCTCGGAGACTCCCCAGTCCATGTCTTTAATTTCTTACATTCAGACAGATGTGTTTAGTATTTGAGACTTGTATATTCTAGACATTACTTAGTTGCTTTTGTACCAGTCAGACCAGTTCCATGGGGATTTTATTTATATTCCGTACTTATGATTATTTATGATTTCAGGCTTCTACTTATTCTGCTCTATTTACTTTATTAGGGTTTAAATTGATGATTTGGGAAAGGGTTTGCCTATCGAGGTGGGAAATGGTAGGTCCCCGCGCTACTTAGCGAAATTGGGTCGTGATAAAATCCCTGGGTGCAATACTTATTACACCTTTAGCAAATCCAAGAGTACCAATCTCACAATCCATGAGCCTTACCCCGCACGGATGCCCTCTAGTCATGCCCTCTAGTCATTCACATTAGAAATAATTGACCATACTATTTAACCATCAACACTTCAACACCGTCTACTACTGCGAAAATAGTCTTTCTCGAAATTATGACTCCAACTACCAGCTGTAAGGATTCCTTCTTGTCGATCAATCCTCGCTTGTCCATTCCAGGATGCCATGAAATTACCTATCTTGGTACTGCACCAGTTGCCTTTTGCTTAACTCCTTTGTCTCCATATCCCACAAAAACTACTTTTATCAATATAAACCGAGAATCACCCAAAACCCACTTGTGGGGTGGATCAAAATACTATAAATCTTTAAAAATAGCTAAGCAAATCATGGAGATCCTAGCAAACCACACTCTTGAGCGTCTGAAAGTTTCACTTGCCTCACTCGAACATTAAAACTGAAAGCTCCTCTAATTCTAACGCAACACATATACCATTCCTCAGGAAGCCTTTCAACCAGAAAATACCAATCAACCCTGGTAATTCAACGAAGTTAATCACCGCTGGTGCAACTCTCAATCACCATCGAAGTAGCCCATAACCTGAAGAAGATCCTTGACTACTACACATGAATTCCTATATACATCCTCATATAGCTCATACCGGTTTCCTTGCCAAAATCCCCTTAAAAGACGAATAGCTCCACCATCCTGGCCCATGAGTCTACCGACCCAAAATAAGTAGTCAAAGTCCTTTGGCGAATCCACTACTCTTTGTTCAGACTGATTTCACTAATTCTCAAATAACCCGCTGAAATATACCCCGCAACTTGAATTAGTTAACATCTACCGTTAATTGTATAATCCTTTGAGCAAAAGCCTCATTTACACTATCCATAAGTATATCCCAAGTAATCAAATCTTCACACTCATCCCTGGATAGATTCATTCCTATTAACCGATCAGTGTTTCTTACAGAAGCCTACGATGTAGTCAAACTTACCGATGAACTTACGTCCCTTAAGCAATCACTTCATAAGCAGAGCAGTCCCTCAAAACTGACAGGCTCGTAGTTCAAAATGACCCTTTACCATCAAACCAACGAGACATCACGCAAACCCGCCAACCCTACCTTTACCAAAGGATTATTGTCACGACCCAACTAGGGGCCGTGACGAGTACCCGATACTTGTACCGAGCACCCCTTACCTATCATTATACCTGTACCCCTTAATAGGTCGTATGAACAGTGCCCTTTTTTTTTTCAAACTAAACATTAACATTAGCAGCGTCATTATAAACATAGACCAGTTAGCTTCGCTATCACTTCATACAACTGCACAAAGATGCCAAAACACCACATATTTAACTATACATAACTGACTGTACATATCTGTCTACGAGCCTCTAGACATAGTACACTTATACATAGAAAGGGCCGAGTACTGTCGAGCCCGAAAATATATACACAAAAGAGTACCACAGAAGTGAGGCTCCGGGACAACTGGAGCGCTGTCGTGTACGGCTGGTAGAGCTCTAATGATCAAATCCGCCTGTCTGCCGACTCGCGCGGCATGAAACGCAGCGCCCACAAGAAGGGCGTCAGTACGAATAGTGTACCGAGTATGTAAGGCATGAATAGTAATATGCGAGAACATAAATCATGCATAATGACATAAAAGAACTACAACTTAAGTCCTGGGATAGAAACATAACCTGTATATATAGGTGCCCTTGGGCAGATGCTGTGCTTTCTTAACTTTCCTTACTCATTTATATATATACACATATGCATAAACTATAGAATATATATTATATTGCCGAGGCGTCGGCAGCCGATCCATTTAACCATAAATATGCACATCCCGCGTCCGGGGGCATCCCGCGTCCGGACGATTTCAAGTCATGTAATGCCAACCGATCGGTGGATATGCGTATATAACGCTCCGCCATTACCTCCATTTTCCCCGTAAATATATAAAAATTTCATGTATAAATATCGGCGTCTATAGCGCCCCGGCTCTTTCATCACATACAAATGCTCATATCGTGTATCTATAGCGCTCTGATTCTTTTTGTGTCATATATATATATACTTATATCTTATACGGTTACCAGCGTCTATAGCGCTCTGATTCTGCTATCATATACTTATGCTTATATCATGTATATTTTTCAGCGTCTATAGCGCTCTGACTCTGCTATCATACAATATACTTATACTTGTACATACGTCGGGTGCACACACATCCATCGGGATCCTAGGGCATAATTCCTTGTACTTAGATTCTTTAGAATAGTCGTTACCTATAATAGAATTAGGTTATCCAGAACCGGTTTAATATTCTCGTACTTTCGTTTTTATAGCAAAGTATATTATCTACATATGTTACGCGTCATGACGTTACTCCTGAAGATCTTAGGGTAATCGGGTCTCTTCCTTGCAAGTTCTAGGATATGTAGACATTTCTTTCACAATTCATGCACTCTTGATTCAATCTTACTGAATGAATAGTAACTATTTTCAGTCGCGGATTTCTAGAGTTAGGAAAGTCCCCGAGGCGCGAAATCAAGCCTATACGTCTAAGACATGCCAAGAAAGGAAGGGGAAACCTTACATACCTCTTTCTGCTTCTTTAGCTATTCCGAATTCGCGTCGCAATCTCGCCAAAATCGCAAATTGGTCATATTTACCAAAATTCTTATTAGGACACTTAGGTTGAAATCTTAAGGTAATGCTTGGCTACCGAAATTTCGGCAAGCATTTCCGCTGTAAATATACCATCCTCGACATTCAACTTAGCAAATTTTCAATCAACAACAACCCGGAATTCAAACCCGGCCAAACTATCAACAACAATACCAATATTCATACTAACAATTCCAATAACCAACTCAAAATATATTCCAACAATTCATCAACATATTATTTTCCTCAAGACCTTCCAACTCCAATGGAAGCATTAACAACATTATAATTCATATGTCAACAACACCACACTAACAACATTACTTTCCATGCATACTAAAACATAATATTCCCTTTACATGAACTTTTACAACAAGTCTCCAATAACTACCATTTCACAAAAATTCACTAAGTTCTTATTAGCAATATAGAATCCACATAACAACAACCAATATATTAAATAAAATTAACTCATTTTCCTCCATACTTCAATAATTATACCCGGCCATGCATACCACATGCACCATACGGCCACCTTACTACATGCACAACTACAACTTTTCCAAAAATCATTCAACTTCCATCATCAACATAACATTCACAACAATTACAACCAAACACTAAACAAAATAGTTAGCTCATAATTTCCACACATACATATATACACACGGCCACACCATGGTTTTTCTCTCCCATGGATTTCATCCACTTTTTTACATACTACAACATGCATAAACATCCATAAAACAATAAAAAGAGGATTAAACCTTACCTCTTTCCTTGTCTCTCCACTTGACTACAACTTCCAACTTGTAAGTATTTGTGTTGTTCTTGCTCTAATAACCACTTCAACTTGGTGAGGGCCCTTTAATTAGTGGAAAACAATTTTTGAAGGAATTTTTGTAAATTTTCTTGTTGATTTTTGACCTTGGCCGAATTGGCCTTGGAGTTTTCTCCTTCTTTCTTTTTTTTTTTTTTGTGCTCTTGATTCTCTTGAAATTTCTAGAGAAATAATGAATATTGGAATGATTTTATACAAGTCTTCCACCCCCTTTTTCATTTTTATGAATAGGTCCCTCCACACAAAAGTATAATCACATAACCCCTTTCCTTCATTTTCTAGAAAATTCCTCCTTTTTCATTTTCATTTTTTTTTTCTTAAAACAAAAGATGACCTATTTTGTCATCTTAGCCCCTTATTTCATCACATGGCCAATATGGCCTCTTTTGGAACTTCCATGAACCCTCCTGCAAAATTCCCGTTTTGCCCCTCAACTTTTCTTAATATTACCATTTTACCCTTAGCCTTCCACATTATTTCCACTTCTAAATTTTTCATAAGCAACTCATATGCCAAACAAAATAAAATGTGGCCTTGCTTATTGTCTTCCCGCGATTGTCTTGAATTATCCGATTGCATAAAACGCGGGATATAACATCCTCCCCCTTTAGAACATTCGTCCTCGAATGTTAAACTGACCTCATGGTGCATTATAATACTTCGGGGAGGTCTCCTTCGTAGATATCTCACATATCGTTCAACATATCCATTCTAGGAGCTTAGGTTGCCTCCAAATCATAGGCCAATGAATTTAACTCCGAACGCTGGCTCTGCGTTAACAAGTCCCTCTTGTTGGTCCTTGAACCGTCATAGTCCATTTTTGGTCCAACATGTCCGCCCCTTCTGTTAGTCTAATCCGTCTCCGCCTACATGACTTTTATAGGGTTCCTAACCACTCCACACACTGTAATTTACGCTGGGCTACCTAATTTTATATTCGTCTCTTGTTCCCACATTTTTGGAGTTTTCAGCATATTTCCCAGGGGGTCACCCATCGTGAAATCGCTCTCATCCTAGCACGCTTAACCTTGAAACTTTAATGCATTTCAGCGTCTTAGCGTTAGTATTTTCGCCGTCGCTCCCTCGCACTACTTATATCCCACCATATGGAACGAGTTGGGGTCTTAGCAGTTTTCAAATCGCCCACGTAACACATCTTTTCTTTTGTTTACAGTTCTGCCCTCCGCAGGCTCTAGTATTCACTTTTACCTGTACGTATGGCTACTCTTCGTCCTAATTTCCGAATTCTTAATATGTCCAGCAATACAAGAGCAGCGTAAGATAAGATAGAATCCGAATCATCTGACACGTATATCATAGAAGGTGCCGAAAAGTACCTGTAGCCGCGTCTGCGGAAGGCTCAGGGTCCTGTCGCCCTGCCAGCGCATATAGGCGGTGGGGAGGGCCGGCTGAACTGGATGCTCCTCCTCTACCTCGGCCGCGTCCCGCTGAAGCTTGGGAAGTCTGTCCGAGAGGGCGTGCGGTCGACGATGAACCAACCGCGGACCCGGCGGGCTGGGCTTGGTCTCCCTCATACCTCAGTGGGCAATCACGCATCCGATGGCCAACCCGCCCGCAAGTATAGCAAGCACACGTACCTGCGAGGCACTCCCCAGAGTGTGGCCTACCACATCGCGCGCACCGCGGCGGGGGTGGCATCATTCTGCTAGAATCGGCTCTATTCTGGGACTCTGAAGCTCTATCGGCAAACTGAGGGGGTGCACTGGCCGCTGATTGGCCTGAATACCTAGATTGCTCCTGTGCCTGTCCCCCTCTATACTCACTTCTAGCCCTGGGAAATCTGCCCCTTTTTCTGGAGCCCCGATCTGGATAGCGCTCTTCTCCGCGTGGCTGGTGTTGTTCTTCCAGGTTTTGGGCATGAGCCTGGATACGGGCAATAGTCATTCCATCCTGGAGTGAAGCTGTCAGACACTCCTTAATTATATGCGGCCCCAACCCACTCACGAATCGATGTACATGATCCCCCATATCAGCGATCATGGCTGGGGCATACCTGGCCAGCGAATTAAAGCGGAGGCTGTATTCCCTAACGCTCATATTTCCTTGCTTGAGGTTTAAGAACATATCAGCTCGAGCTCGTCGAACTTCCGGCGGCAGGAAATGTCGCAGAAATGCCTCAGTAAACTCCTGCCAAACCGGGGGAGGGGCATTTGCTCCCCTTGAGGATCTCCAACTGTCATACCACAGGACTGCTACATCCCGCAATCTGTACGATGCCAATTCCACTGACTCTGTATCTGAAGCATGTATAATCCTCAGTGTCCTCAGCGTCTCGTCTATGAAATTCTGCGGGTCTTCCTCTGGTTTCGACCCGTAAAACTCCGGGGGTCTTAGGGCGATAAAATCACGGGCCCTAGCACTTACTGTCCTATCTCCCGGGTCCGTATCTTGCCGCTGAGCCTGTGCGGCAACTAACTGAGTCAATAGCTGGATGGCCTCTGCCACCGGCTGGCCCGGGGCTGCTGTCTCGCCCTCCTGGGCTGCCCTAGCTTTCTTCTTCGGCGGCATTACCGAAACCATAACATAGAATCGGGAAAGGAATATGGGAACCGGTAGCATAGCTCTATCGCACGATCTTAGAATACAAAGAAGGTCATATTTCCTAAATGCCTCGTAGCCTCCCCGTTTATAAGTGTGGCGCGCACACACCCATAAACAAGACTCTACTGGACACGGCTCGTAGACAAACCCCTAGGACCGAACTGCTCTGATACCACTTCTGTCACGACCCAACTAGGGGCCGTGACGAGTACCCGATACTTGTACCGAGCACCCCTTACCTATCATTATACCTGTACCTCTTAATAGGTCGTATGAACAGTGCCCTTTTTTTTCCAAACTAAACATTAACATTAGCAAATCATTATAAACATAGACCAGTTAGCTTCGCTATCACTTCATACAACTGCACAAAGATGCCAAAACACCACATATTTAACTATACATAACTGACTGTACATATCTGTCTACGAGCCTCTAGACATAGTACACTTATACATAGAAAGGGCCGAGTACTGTCGAGCCCGAAAATATATACACAAAAGAGTACCACGGGAAGTGAGGCTCCGGACAACCGGAGCGCTCGTCGTGTACGGCCGGGTAGAGCTCTAATGATCAAATCCGCCCGTCCGCCGACTCGCGCGGCATGAAACGTGCGCCCCACAAGAAGGGGCGTCGCACGAATAGTGTACCGAGTATGTAAGGCATGAATAGTAATATGCGAGAACATAAATCATGCATAATGACATAAAAGAACTACAACTCAAGTCCCGGGATAGAAACATAACTCCGTATATATATAGGTGCCCTGGGCGTATGCCGTGCTTTCTTAACTTTCCTTACTCATTTATATATATACACATATGCATAAACTATAGAATATATATTATATTGCCGAGGCGTCGGTACCGATCCATTTAACCATAAATATGCACATCCCGCGTCCGGGCATCCCGCGTCCGGACGATTTCAAGTCATGTAATGCCAACCGATCGTGGATATGCGTATATAACGCTCCTCGCCATTACCTCCATTTTTTCCCCGTAAATATATAAAAATTTCATGTATAAATATCGGCGTCTATAGCGCCCTGGCTCTTTCATCACATACAAATGCTCATATCGTGTATGTATATCAGCGTCTATAGCGCTCTGATTCTTTTTGTGTCATATATATATATACTTATATCTTATACGGTTACCAGCGTCTATAGCGCTCTGATAAATATCATATACTTATGCTTATATCATGTATATTTTTCGCCGTCTATAGCGCTCTGACTCTGCTATCATACAATATACTTATACTTGTACATACGTCGGGTGCACACACATCCATCGGGATCCTAGGGCATAATTCCTTGTACTTAGATTCTTTAGAATAGTCGTTACCTATAATAGAATTAGGTTATCCAGAACCGGTTTAATATTCTCGTACTTTCGTTTTTATAGCAAAGTATATTATCTACATATGTTACGCGTCATGACGTTACTCCTGAAGATCTTAGGGTAATCGGGTCTCTTCCTTGCAAGTTCTAGGATATGTAGACATTTCTTTCACAATTCATGCACTCTTGATTCAATCTTACTGAATGAATAGTAACTATTTTCAATCGCGGATTTCTAGAGTTAGGAAAGTCCCCGAGGCGCGAAATCAAGCCTATACGTCTAAGACATGCCAAGAAAGGAAGGGGAAACCTTACATACCTCTTTCTGCTTCTTTAGCTATTCCGAATTCGCGTCGCAATCTCGCCAAAATCTGCAAATTGGTCATATTTACCAAAATTCTTATTAGGACACTTAGGGTTGAAATCTTAAGGTAATGCTTGGCTACCGAAATTTCGGAAAGCATTTCCGCTGTAAATATACCATCCTCGACATTCAACTTAGCAAATTTTCAATCAACAACAACCCGGAATTCAAACCCGGCCAAACTATCAACAACAATACCAATATTCATACTAACAATTCCAATAACCAACTCAAAATATATTCCAACAATTCATCAACATATTATTTTCCTCAAGACCTTCCAACTCCAATGGAAGCATTAACAACATTATAATTCATATGTCGACAACACCACACTAACAACATTACTTTCCATGCATACTAAAACATAATATTCCCTTTACATGAACTTTTACAACAAGTCTCCAATAACTACCATTTCACAAAAATTCACTAAGTTCTTATTAGCAATATAGAATCCACATAACAACAACCAATATATTAAATAAAATTAACTCATTTTCCTCCATACTTCAATAATTATACCCGGCCATGCATACCACATGCACCATACGGCCACCTTACTACATGCACAACTACAACTTTTCCAAAAATCATTCAACTTCCATCATCAACATAACATTCACAACAATTACAACCAAACACTAAACAAAATAGTTAGCTCATAATTTCCACACATACATATATACACACGGCCACACCATGGTTTTTCTCTCCCATGGATTTCATCCATTTTTTACATACTACAACATGCATAAACATCCATAAAACAATAAAAAGAGGATTAAACCTTACCTCTTTCCTTGTCTCTCCACTTGACTACAACTTCCAACTTGTAAGTATTTGTGTTGTTCTTGCTCTAATAACCACTTCAACTTGGTGAGGGCCCTTTAATTAGTGGAAAACAATTTTTGAAGGAATTTTTGTAAATTTTCTTGTTGATTTTTGACCTTGGCCGAATTGGCCTTGGAGTTTTCTCCTTCTTTCTTTTTTTTTTTTTTTGTGCTCTTGATTCTCTTGAAATTTCTAGAGAAATAATGAATATTGGAATGATTTTATACAAGTCTTCCACCCCCTTTTTCATTTTTATGAATAGGTCCCTCCACACAAAAGTATAATCACATAACCCCTTTCCTTCATTTTCTAGAAAATTCCTCCTTTTTCATTTTCATTTTTTTTTTTCTTAAAACAAAAGATGACCTATTTTGTCATCTTAGCCCCTTATTTCATCACATGGCCAATATGGCCTCTTTTGGAACTTCCATGAACCCTCCTGCAAAATTCCCGTTTTGCCCCTCAACTTTTCTTAATATTACCATTTTACCCTTAGCCTTCCACATTATTTCCACTTCTAAATTTTTCATAAGCAACTCATATGCCAAACAAAATAAAATGTGGCCTTGCTTATTGTCTTCCCGCGATTGTCTTGAATTATCCGATTGCATAAAACGCGGGATATAACAATTATACCCGATCATTTCCACGATAGCCAATCACCTATAACCACTAAATGCCAGATGAGCACATCCACCACTTGTGCTCGTCCTATAACTGAGAATGATCCATTCGAATTCCTTTCATACACCTCTGTTCCGTCGAGTAACTGAAGACCCGTCACACGCACCCCAAAATAAAGTCCTTTTCACGATAGCACACCTCGTACCATACTACACGACGTCGCATCCCACCACTCATGCCGGAACCTGAAAATATGTCCTCACCATTAGTGAGATATTGGAACAATGAAGCTTAGACCTTACCAAAATCAAATACGCACGATAACGAATGTAGTAATGGAATTTTCTTAAGTGTCTGTCACGACCCAATTAGCTAAGTCGCGTGGGCACCTACCTTTCCCACCTCGGTAGACAAACCCTCATCCCAACAATTGTAAGGTCATAAATAAATAAGTGGAAGAGATAAGAATCATGTAAGTCTGACGATAATCATATAGAAATGTGCAGAAGTAGGGAAATACATCAAATCCACCCAGAGTCTGGTCTAACCATACAAGAGCCTCTAACTAGATACTACAAATCTGAAAGTAACAAAATACATCAATAGACTGAATATGTCTCGGAATATGAAATAAGACATAGATAAAGGAAGAATCTCCAAGGCGGCGGACGTCCCCGCGCTCACCCTGTAAGACTCTAAGTTGCAACTCTCGCACCACAATCAGCTACGAGAAGCAGAGGTCGATCCTACCTGGAACTCTGCGTTCATGAAAGAATGCAGAAAGTGCAGGTCAATACAAACAACAAGTACTGGTAGGTATCATAGGCCGACTAAGTTTAGCTAACATATATCAAGTCAATAAAGTAAGATAAGCAAGTAAATCAACAAGGTATAAGTTAAACACGAGTTAGAATCCAAATACACGTCATCACCTATGTTTAGCATCTAAACCAAAATGTGCCAAGTCTTAAATACTCAGTCCGAATCCGTTTATCACAACACATCACAAGAATATCACAATAGAAAGCATAGAGAAATGCAATGCAATAATGTATGAAATGTGAATGCAATGCAATGATGTTAAACATGTACGTCGATGATGGAACATCACATCTCGGTAGCACAACCCTTGGGACCAGCGAAGTCCATCTACCTCACGGTTCAGGAAACAACCTCGGCAACCGCTACCTCACGATTTTGGCAACAACCTCGGCAATCGCTACACACAACCTCAATTCCAGAACAACCATCGGATATCGGTCCTCACGTCACTCTCATCCAACTGAGCCCAGCTCATAACAGTGTTTTCTCAAGTATCATCAATGTATCAACAGTATATCATGAAGGATGAGAATGCGTGCAATGAATGAGTTCAATGTCAATAATCAAATGAATCAATATCACAAGTACCACGCATGGGCCCACCAACAATATCATAAAAAGGGCTGCACATTAAGCCATAATAGAACATTATCCTCGTATCAAACGTCAACAAGTAAGATACTACATTATCATGGTCAAGATATATCAATAGTCTCCAGTATCTACCATTTCCACATGGCATCAATCCAACAACAATAGAACAAGATAAGTCACAATACAATGGATTGGCTAACCCCAATCACACAACAGGGCCCAACCTAAGACAATATCCAACCAAACTTCATACCCGAAGGTTTACGTGCTTTCTCCAAAAACATCGTCTAAATATATGTTTCTCTAAACGAAGTCTCACCATAGGGTAAACCGTAATCTACCTGGAAGGCCGAACAACAATATCACCGACAATCACTCCTTAGACTTTCCTTTCCTCTGAGCCTCGAGATAAAGAAAGTCTAGGCACATTCGAATTAAGAAATTAGAATCAAGAAGAACATCAAACGAACCCTACTTCTATTCAAGACACAAATCCCCAACCTATGGAATGGGTTTTATGAACTAGAAGGGTGAAATTAGGAATCTAAAGTTCCAACATGAAATTAAAGCTCTAGGTGATCAATTCCCATCTATAGCAAGCTAGAATAATCAACCATTTACTCAAATTCGAATTCTAGGCAAAACCCCCAAATTTGGGTATAAACCCTAACTTCCAATTTCATAAATTAGCCACTAATTAGGAAGAAATTATGAAATAAAGGATTCTAATCATCAATTAAGTTCTTAATAGATCTAACCCAACCAACAAATCATGATTTAGAAGCCTAGAAAGAATAACTCATGAACCCACTTTTTAACCTCCAATCACTTAATGAACTATCAAGAAAAATAGATTCTAAGGTGATTAATTCTATGGTGATTAAGGACAATGGAATAGTAAAGAAATTGGAAGAACTTACCACTAAGAATTTCCTCCAAGAATATCCTAGAATTGCTCCCAATAGCCCTGATTTTGGAATAGTAATAAATGAGGGACTTAGGATATTTAACACTTCATTAATGAAATAATTGCCCGACACCGCTTCCGCGACCATCAAGCCGCTTCCGCGGTCCCTTGACGGCTATAGCGGTCAAGCCAGAATTGCACAGGATGCTCCAGCGGCAGGGTGACCGTTATAGTAGCACCGCTGCCACGGTGCTGGTACCGCCAAAGCGGGCACCAGACACTAGAAAAGTCTCCCAGTTTTCACAACTCAACTCGAATTTTCGACTAACTCCCGAGGCCATCTGCTCACCTACCGAATATGCAGACATACACAAAAACACGTTACGAATGCACTCGTAGCCTCGAAATTCCCAACGGAGGTCTCATTGACCGAGTCAACCCTCGATACCTAAATCATCCCTATGCGCCTCTCTCATAGCCCGGGGCACATACTTCTCAAGGAAGGCACAGTAGAATAGAGTCCAAGTCAGGGAGGAGAACCCTCAAGTGTGAAAGCAAAAAAAACCTCCACCAAGTCTTCGCATCTCCGCAAAACTGGTAGGACACATATCAACTCCATGGGACTCTGCGATCCCCATCCTATGTAACAACTCATGCATATCCAAGATGAACTCATACACGTTCTCTCCAGAAGTACCCGAGAACCTCGGCGGCTCCAATTTCCTAAACCTCCCAACAAGATCCTGATCAGTCAAGGTCATAACAGGGCCTACCACAGGTCTAAGATCATCTCCCGAGGCTAGCACTGCATCAATCTAGAGAGCTATAGCTGCAGCGGGGTATGCTACACGAGTAGGTCTCTGCTTAGGGGTCTGTGCCCTAACTCTAGTCTGTGAACCTCTGCCCGGAGTAGTAACACCAGCAGCAGCCTGCTGGGCATCTAGATGGAGTAGAACACGAGCCATAGTATCCTGCATAGTCTGCTCTGAAGTGATCTCGGGTTGTGTCCATGCTGGGGCCACATCATCCTCGGCGGTCTAGTCTCGAACCTGCTGAGCCTCAGGTTCTGGAGATAGAGATCGCTCTCGCCGCTACCCTACCGCAGGAGCCCTGCCTCTGGCTAGGGCAGCCCCGCGGCCTCTAGCTTAATGCGCCTTCTGGCTGTCGCTCGCCCTCTGGTGCCAGCTGCAGCTGCAAGCTTTGGCACTTGGTCTCAAGCTATCGTAGCTCAAGTTCTCACCATTTGTGAGAGAAGAGATAAGAGTCAGATACCAATTCAATTGTTCCAGATACCAATTAGAATAAAGTAGCAAGAAAGAAGGAAAGAAAGTGAAATTTCCTAAATGTCCTATAGCCTCTCGTAGATAGGTACGGAGCTCATCGTACCGATCCACGAGACTCTACTCGACACGCTGTTGTATTATAGACCGAGTAACTTATGGCTCTGATACCAACTTGTCACGACCCAATTAGCTAAGTCGGGCGGGCACCTACCTTTTCCACCTCGGTAGGCGAACCCTCATCCCAATAATTGTAAAGTCATAAATAAACAAATAAACAAGCGAAAGAGATAAGAATCAAGTAAGTCTGACGATAATCATATAGAAATGTGCGGAAGTAAGGAAATACATCAAATCCACCCAGAGTCTTGTCTAACCATACAAGGGCCTCTAACTAGATACTACAAGTCTGAAAGTTACAAATACATCAATAGTCTGAATATGTCTCGGAATATGAAATAAGACATAGATAAAGGAAGAATCTCCAAGGCGGCGGACGTCCCCGTGCTCACCCTGTAAGACTCTAAGCAGCAACTCTCGCACAACAATTAGCCGCGAGAAGCAGAGGTCGATCCTACTTGGAACTCTACATTCATAAAAAAAATGTAGCAAGTGCAGGTCAGTACAAACAACAAGTACTAGTACGTATCATAAGCCGACCTAGCTAACATATATCAAGTCAATGAAGTAAGATAAGCAGGTAAATCAACAAGGTATAAGTCAAACATGAGCCAAAATCCAAGTACACGTCATCACCTATGTTTAGCATCTAATCCCAAATGTGCCAAGTCTCAAATACTCAGTCTGAATCCGTATATCACAAAATATCACAAGAATATCACAATAGAAGCCATAGAGCAATGCAATGCAATGATGTATGAAATGTGAATGCAATGCAATACAGTGTACACATGTATTCCGATGATGGAACATCACATCTCGGTAGCTCAACCCGTGGGGGACTCGCGAAGTCCATCTACCTCACCGTTCAGGAAACAACCTCGGCAACCGCTACCTCACGATTTTGGCAACAACCTCGGCAATCGCTACGCACAACCTCGACTCCAGAACAATCATCGGATATCAGTCCTCACGTCACTCTCATCCAATTGAGCCCAGCTCATAACAGTGTTTTCTCAAGTATCATCAATGTATCAACAGTATATCATGAAGGATGAGAATGCGTGCAATGAATGAGTTCAATGTCAATAATCAAATGAATCAATATCACAAGTACCACGCATGGGCCCACCAACAATATCATAAAAAGGGTTGCACATTAAGCCATAATAGAACACTATCCTTGTATCAAACGTCAACAAGTAAAATACTACATTATCATGGTCAAGATATATCAATAGCCTCCTGTATCTACCATTTCCACGTGGCATCAAGCTAACAACAATAGAACAAGATAAGTCACAACACAATGGGTTGGCTAACCCCAATCACACAACAGGGCCCAACCTAAGACAATATCCAACCAAACTTCATACCCGAAGGTTTACGTGCTTTCTCCGACAACATCGTCTAAATATATGCTTCCCTAAATGAAGTCTCACCATAGGATAAACCGTAATCTACCTGGAAGGCCGAACAACAATATCACTGACAATCACTCCTTAGACTTCCCTTTCCTCTGAGCCTCGAGATAAAGAAAGTCTAGGCATATTCGAATCAAGAAATTAGAATCAAGAAGAACATCAAACGAACCCTACTTCTATTCAACACCTAAATCCCCAACCTATGGAATGGGTTTTATGAACTAGAAGGGTGAAATTAGGAATCTAAAGGTTCCAACATGAAATTAAAGCTCTAGGTGATCAATTCCCATCAATAGCAAGCTTAGAATAATCAACAATTTACTCAAATTCGAATTCTAGGCAAAACCCCCAAATTTGGGTATAAACCCTAACTTCCAATTTCATAAATTAGCCTCTAATTAGGAAGAAATTATGAAATAAAAGATTTTAATCATCAATTCAATGCTTAATAGAGCAAACCCAGCCAACAAATCATGATTTAGAAGCCTAGAAAGAATAACTCATGAACCCACTTTTTAACCTTCAATCACTTAATGAACTACCAAGAAAAATAGATTCTAAGGTAATTAAGGACAATGGAATAGTAAAGGAATTAGAAGAACTTACCACCAAAAATTTCCTCTAAGAATATCCTAGAATTGCTCCCAATAGCCCAGATTTCAGAATAGTAATAAATGAGGGACTTAGGGCATTTAGCACTTCATTTAATGAAAGAACTGCCCGACACCTCTTCCGCGACCAGCAGGCCGCTTCCGCGTCACCGCTTTCGCGGTCCCTTGACCGCCATAGCGGTCGAGCCAGAATTGCAGAGGACGCTCCAGCGGCAGGGTGACCACTATAGCTGTACCGCTGTCGTGGTGCTGGTACTGCCAAAGCAGGCACCAGACACTAGAAAATCTCCAAGTTTTCACAACTCAACATGAATTTCTGACTAACTCCCGAGGCCATCTGCTCACCTACCGGACATGCAGACATACACAAAACACGCTACGAATGCTGTCGTGGCCTCAAAATTCCCAACGGAGGTCTCATTGACCGAGTCAACCCCTGATACCTAATTTCCAACTTCCCAACCGAAGTCCCAAAATGCACCCGAGTGCATTAGGAACCGAACCAGATATGCACACCAGTTCTAAATGACCATCCGGACCTCTCGGAATCGATAGAATTTCGAAAAAATCCGTTTACCCAAAAGTCAACTTTCAGTCAACTTTTTTTCGCTTAAAGCCAATTTTTCTCAAAAGTCACCCAAATCAAATCTGAACACCTCGGGAAGCATATCAACGGTCCCCTCGGGTCAAAAGTGAGATAACAAGCTCGGGGATAAGTCGAAAGCACTGAAAAGACTATAGAGACCAAGCGTGTTGTTACAGTGTCCCATAGCCTCTCGAAGATAAGTAAAGACGTCTCCGTACCGATCCTCAAGACTTTATTAAACATTGTTCTTGTACTAGTGAGACCGATTAACCTAAAGCTTAGATACCAATTTGTCACGACCCAATTTCATAAGTCGTGAAGGCACTAACTCCCACCAAGTTAGTAAGCCATCCACAACCCACTAGAACAATTTAATAAAGGAATTAAAGCAAAAAAAAAAAAATCATTCAAGTATTAGTAATCCTTATCTTCATAAAACACGAGAAAGAGAGGTACAACCATCCCTAAATCTGGTGTCACTAGTACAAAAACGACTAAATGAAGTATAAGTCGAGGCATATATCCGGAAGGTACATAAGTCGTCCAAAATAAAAGACCACAATAAAGATAACTGAAGAAGATCTGGTGCCATGGATCTGATGGCTCACCTCGAATCGTCCAGATGACCATCACGATGGTCGGCAGTGTCTTGAACTCCACTCGTACCGAGAATAGAATCTGCACACGAAAGAAGTGCAGCAAGTGTAGCATGAGTACGGGGAACAACGTTTACTCAGCAGCATCATCGACCGATCCTAACGAAAATAGAGACGAGGGCTGGCCTACGATTACTACTTCCACACTTAACCGCCATTAGTTCACAATAATAATAACGTATCAAGTTGTGATAATCTCAGTTCAAGCCTATGCGAAGCTTCTAATCCATAAGTACATTAGGTTACTAAATAAGCAACTAAGTCCTTGGTTTATCAAAAAATCAAGTAAGCACCCAATTCCTTAATCCGTCAATCATCCAAAGCCGAGAAAGGCAATCCAAACAACAATCAAGGCATAATAGACAATCAACTTGTTCAAACTACTAGACAACAAAGGAGATAGGATGAATGATATGATATAAAGTGCAAATGCATGAAATGCCATGCAGTGCAATGCTAGACCTTTCCATCACCTGGTATACATACATTCAAATGTCAACAAATCGTGACCCATGGGGGACTCGCGAGGTCCATATACCACCGCTCTAAAAAATCCTCGGATCACGGTCTCCACATATCATATCTTTTTTCCTTAGGCTCATACAATTCATGTCTCAGCCCCTTAGGCTTATATACATGTCAACTAGCCCATTGGCTCATAATCATCACCACTTCATCCGGAATTATTTCCCTTCGGACCTTTCATTAGTGCCATCAATGCATATGAGATACCATGATAAATATGAATGTGACATGCTCAGCAAAAAGAAATCAATGCATACAGTAAAGGACCTTACCTTTAGTCATGATAATTATGCAGGAGATATATGATAAGCATGGATATGGCATGCATCACAATAAGAAGCAAGAATATACATAAGATTCCATTTTTCAAGTTCTCATAATCACAAAGGTTCCACCTTTAGCTTCTTATGCATAATAAAGTTTTGTCTCAAGATATCATCATCACTCCGTCCGGAAACATTTCCCCTCGGACCCCCATATGTATACTCAAATATATACAAAGCATGAGTTACCAAATGAAGCATGATTATGAAATGCATAATAACAAGAAGTCAATAAATACAATAAAAGATCTCATCTTTATTCATTATAAGCTGTAAAGGCCTATCTTTAGCCGATTACATAATAAAGTCATTATCCTATCTTCGTTTCCACTTTTCGACGAGCATTTAGGAGTGATTTGTACAACACATAACAAATAAGATAGACATACAATCAAAGAGACAGAAAATACGGGCTTCATATCCCACTCACAGATCCATAGGATCATACTATCTACCAGCTAGTGCCCAAAACATGACATTCAGACCAACTATGCAATTTAAATTGCACAAGTTCCCATAACATGTCACCGATACCCGATACAAGTGCTCGTCACCTCACGAGTATCGGGACCCCCTTATTATCCCCGTTACACCCTCTTATTTAGTCCAATTTATCAACCACAAGGCTTAAGTTAGAGTTTACAGTCTCTACAAGCCTGGTAAGAAGTCCAGCCAAATCATAGCAGAGCCTTGACCTTCCGTAGAGCTTCCGAACGATCCAATCTAGTCAAATACAGATTAAGCGTAAGAATACGAGACAAACGGTGCCTATATTACCTTATAGAAGATTTGGATCCAAAAAGTCAACCTATAGACCCCGCACCAAACCCCAAAGGTCAATTTCATAATTTTATTGGAAAACAGTTTCAATATGGTCTAATTAGTACTATAGGAAGTCATACGAATCCATTGATACCCATAATGGCATTCTTTAATCCAAACCCAAACTAAGCCCTAAAATTAGGATTCCGAGCCACGAAGGGCAAATTAGGAAGTTCGTCCCAAAATCAGTTTACCTAAGATTTACAAAGTCCATAATTCAAAAGTCATCCAAAACTATCATCACTTTCATGCTCAATTGGAAGAATCTTTGTCTCTTAAGTTAGGGTTCCAAAACCCACAATTCCCCTTCCTAAATCATGATTTCTAGCATGAATTTCCATAATATTAGACGATATAATCATAAAGGAGTAATTAGGAACTCACCCACTTGAAGAACGTCAAAGAATCTCTCAAAAATCACCCTTAGCCGAGCTCCCAAACTCCAAATATGTGAATGAAAGGTCATTTCCCAGGTCTTACGCCTACGGGCCTCCTTCCGCAGGACACACACCGCAGGGGCGGACAGAGGCTCGCAGGGGCGAGTACACCATAACCAGCAAAAATCTGGTCTTTGACTCTCACACCCCAAATCCCGAGACTCTCCCGGAACCTCCTCGATACAAACCAAATATGCAACCCCACATAAAAACACGCTACGAACTCACTCGCGCACTCGGAATTCCCAAAAGAGGTCTCGTTGATCAAGTCAATCCCGAACAACCAAAAACCAACTTTCTAACCAAATGTCCAAAATGCCCCCAAGACCCTCCGGAACTGAACCAAATACACAACCAGCCTATATTCGACGTTCCGGAGCTAATGGAACTAACGAAATTCCCAAAATGACACAATTTCCCCCGATGTTGACTTTAGTCAACCAAACACTTATGAAATGCAAAAACTCTCATTTTCTCACTCAAATCACATATAATTGCCTCGGGAATTGCGCCACCCATCCCCACAAGTCAAATATATCATAATGAAGCTAGGGGAGATCAAAAGGGGTAAAATGGTCAAAAGTGCTAAAACGACCTAACGGGTCAAAAGTGGTAAACGACTTAACGGGTCGTTACAGTAATTGATCAATTTTTTTTCTAAACTGTTGATGAAACACCTCACTTCCCTAAAATTATAAGCATTTAAAAAAAAAATAGCCATTTTTAGCTTCTCACAAGCTTGACAAAAAAAACTATTAATGAGTGTTTGGCTAAGCTCAAAAGCTGGTCAAATTGGCATATAAACACTTTTTGGCTCTTTTACGTGCTTGGGAAACACTCAAAGTGCTTAAAAGCCAATAGTCATAACTTGGTCACCCTAACTTACGATTCCTTTTAGCTTATAAACACTTTTAGTTTGATCAGGATTTTTACTATATTAAGCTTAATAGCTTTTATAATTCTCATAATATTTTTTCCCAAACAAAATCTCTAATTTCCTCTCCGTTCCATATCCGTCGTTCATCATTTTTCCTGCAAAGATGACTTTAGATTTATGATTTTTTTTAACAAAAATTAAGGGTATTTTTAGTTTAGTTTCCAAAAGAACAACTTATCAACACTTTTTACAAAATACAAGTGCTTATTATCGGTTTCATCCCTTTTATTCAAACACTACTAATTAATAAAATTAATTGCAACACTTCAAAATGTTTATCAACACGTAATACTTATCAGTTAGTTACAATGGTTAAATCAGATGGGCTTGTAGTCTCATAGTAACAAGAAATATTAGTTCATAAGTAACTAGCTTTCTCCCCAGGTAATATCATAATGAATGGATATTCATAATTAATGCGGTAACATTTACAACACTCCCCTTGGATATCCATTAATATATAATGTGTCTCGTGAGAATCTTAATAGGAAAAATTCAGTGGGAAAAAATCCTAGCTAAGAAAATAAGGGTACACATTGTAATAACTAAGACTACGCAATTACGCATTACATGCTGTACAAATACCACATTGTATATCTGCCTGTATGAAACTGGGAAAAAGTAATATTTGAACACCCTAAAGCATTGTTTGCCTTTTGAATTTTTTCACATTTTTGCACGGTATAATACATGCTACAGAGAATCATTCCAGACTCTTATTTCACTTTCACTTTTTTAAAAAGAATGAACCATCTAATCTCAGTGACCAAACTTAACAACTTCTTAGCCATGACTGAAATTTCTAATTTTTATCGTGCAAGACTGCATAAGTGCATGAATCGTGTGTTATCTTCCCAGCCTTGACGATGATGTGAATGTCCACTAGTTGATTGCCCTTGTTGCAAAATTCTAATTATTGGTCGTCATAAAGGACCGTTGATCTAGTGCTTCCACATTTCATTTAGTGTCACCCAATCGAAAACTACTTACAAGTGGACTTGAAACACTCATTTTCATATGTACACTAAGCATTATTGACCAAATTGTTAAGTCACCAAGATTGAAAACTCCAACATAAACATGTGGCCCTTTTCTTCTACTACAATTATTAAAACACAATTTACACAAATATACAACTTTTTAGACGCATTTGCACCTGTTTAGCCAATAAATACATATTGCTACTGTTGCCTAAAAGAAATTGCAACCACTAACCAATCTACAAAATTCTGTTCTCTTAATTCCTCCTCCTCCTTTTGATCTTCTTTCTCTCAGATTTTTAACAGACTAGTTGTTCCAAAAGCATCGGCATTAGCTACAAAAATGGATTTTTTAAAACTAAAAAAAAACTCATATTTTCAACATTCCTCTTCATACTTTCTTCCCATTCATCTCTTTTTTCTTCAAAACAAAATATTATATTATTCAGTAATCTTATTTGATTGCATTGTTTTTATGTACAATGAAATTCCAAAATCAAGCAAAGTAACAATTCATTAGAGTGCCTTTACGGGCAGGACTTCTTTTTTTTTTTTTTTTTTTTAAGAACCATGCATTATTCAAGACTTATTCAATATTTGAACTTATTTAGCAATTGAGTTTTAAGTGTGTGCGCCAAAAAGCGACGTCATTCACTGCATAGCAGTGAGTATTTCTTACTGGGATGATTTCGATGAACTTATCAAATTTCAGGTCAATCGAAATCCATGAAAATTCTTTATCTCCAAAGCTATGACCAAATTCGGATTCTAGCGATTTAAGAGAAAATAATGAGTGTTATATCCTTATCATACATCAATTCATGTCAAATCATCACCTTTAATTAATCATGTACCAGATTTTAACATAAATAAAATCGATATAAAGGATTAGTTTTCATCCTAAATCACGTTTTACGTGGAACGAACAACTAAAACCTATCTAAACGACCTCAAAAGCTAAGGCCAAACTTAGAAAATAACCGATTCAAGCAAATTCAAGGAAAAATAATCTGATTTAGATTCTTATCATGTATCGATTCACATTAAATCATTAGGTGTAATCATGTTTCATATTTAACATAAAAAAACTGAAATAAAGAACAGTTTTTCACTTTCAAATCATATTTTAATCCGACAAACTATCTAAAATCCATCTAAACAACTTTGAAATGCCGAAAAATGACATCGGTCACTACAAAGCTGTGAGTATCACTCACCACCAGGTCGTTTCTGATGAACCCACATAATTTTAGGTCAATCACCGGGATCATGAAATTCATTACCTTCAAACTAACCAAATTTGAAAAATAACAATTTTAGGCATAGTTAAGAATTAAATAATCTGGTTTAGGATTTCGTTCTCTTTATAAGTATTCCATGAGTACAAGGTATACATTGTGTCTCATCTTCTAAATAAGAAACAAAAGGTATGTTTACACTCTTGAAAGGGACATCCGAAAAACAATTCTTTTCAAAAAATTCTGCTTGATTTTCTTTTTCAATTGATCTTTATTGTTTCTTGTAATAGTTTATATTAGAATAATTTGTTGAATCTTGAAGGATATATTTTTACAAGTAAAATATCGTTAGGATGGTGTCATTAACGCCTCAAGTTAAAAATAAATAAATAAATAAAAAATTCCAACAGCAGCCACGAGGATCAATGAATTTATTGCCTCGTTCGTTGATTTAGTTTCCATCTAAGATCACCTTTCACAGGCTCACACCAACATCAATTATTAAGAGTTAGAATTTTTTTTCTTTAGACACCGTTTTGTCTAGACTCCATATTATCTTGCAAGCGAAAAAGAAGGTGGACATGAGTTGCAATTTCGCTTCCATTCTTTTTAAATTTTCTTGCACGAATCATTGTATGAGATTTTATTTATTATTATTATTAGGGCGGCTTCAAAGCCTATTAGTCTACTGGTTCCTCGCGTATTTAATGTCACCTAGGTGAAGAGGTGACAAGGGGACTTTTAGAAATACTATATAATTAAGACAACTTGCGATACCAAAATGCGGTTGGAATTAAATAATAATAACAATAATAATATTAATATAGATATTTACTTAAAGGTACAAAACTACAAATATGAAGTCATTTTCACACAGAGGCGGATCCAGGATTTGAAGTTTCCGGGTGCCATGCGCCATTCAATAAAATTTATATTCAACTCACAGTTATGAAGCACAGAAGCTGGAAGTAAATTTTCTCGTAAACATGAAGGAATCACTTAAGTGCTAATTTTGTATTTCTATTTGCACACCTTAAGGAAAACTTACGCCTTATGGGGCATACTTTTAGTTATGTTTTATGGGACACACTTTTAGCTAAGGCATTACTAAAAGTTTCCCTTGAAAAGTTAAAAAAAAATATATATATATCCTTCAAGGGAAAGTACGCCCCCTCGTGGACTTTTAGTTATGTTCAACTAAAAGTCGCACGGAGGGCGGACTTTTAGTTGTGTTAAGTAAAAGTCACGCCGGAGGGCGGACTTTTAGTTGTGTTTAAGTAAAAGTCACGCCGGAGGGCGGACTTTTAGTTGTGTTTAAGTCCGCGCAAAAAAATGAATCCAAAATGGATAAAAAGTACTTTATGAACCTAAAACTCAAAGCAAGCCTTGATGGTTGATATCACTGATTCAATGTCACATTCAAATAAATGCATATTAGTTTCCTTCAAGTCCATTTGCACACAAATACCATTTTCACATTCTCGCACCATAAATCTTCTTTTAATGTTTATTTCTTTCAAATTTCCAATAGACAAAAAACAAGTAAATAACTAAAAGAAACAAAGAAAGAGAGACAAACAAGAGACATACAAAGAATGGAATTTGGAGAAGGTACTGTACATCGATTTTGGAGATGAAGGTTCTTGGCAATGGAATTGGAAGGTTGCCGTATTGATTTTGATTTGGAAAGGGGGAACCCAAGAACTAGGTTTATGTTTCTTGATTTGATGAGAGAGAAGAAGTTATCAGTAAAGTTTATATACCTAAACAAAAAAGTAGTACTAAGCTGAAATAAAAAAGCTAAAAAGTAGTAACTAAAAAGTAGTAACTAAATTACTAATAATTGAAACTAAGTCAACACAAATTATTAAAAAGAAAAAGAAAGAGATTAGAATAGAACGTGGTTTTTCCGATTAGAATAAGAGGATTTGTACCTCACGTGGCCGCTTCCGATCTTTGTCTATATTTAATTTTTTCTAAAAAAAAAATTGTGTAGTTACGGGGGTTCGATCCTAGCGTATTGAAGGCGTACGTCCGGCCCATTCACCACCGGCACTACGGCATGCCTTTGTCATCGTGGTGCCACTTTAATATTTATCTATACATTATGTATATATACCTATATATATGTACTGTTTCGTCCGAAGCTTGCGGGTGGCGTGGCATCCCCACGCCACTGAGTAGATCCGCCCCTGTTTTCACATGTACCAAATAATTAGTCACGAAGATTGAAAAGATCAACAAAAAGGTATGCTTTCGATTTCTTCACTATTACAAGTATCACAAGATATTCAAGTACGGAGTTGCTTTTATTAGGGAGCACTTATTCCCTAATGTGGAATTTTGAATCGAGTCTCAATAGGGGTACCAGACACTGAATGAGAGATCAAAAAAAAGTATCACAGGAGTTCGGCGAAGTAGTTTTTGAACTTTTCGTCGTCTTGTCATCTTTTATTTCTTTATCGTTTGTTGAATTTATCTTGTTTATTAGAAATGGAAAAATCAAAGTGTGAAATAAAATCAACTTCTATTATTAATTTTGGCCTTATTATTTGTGATTTGATAGCCGCTGTTATCATGCAATTTGTAAAATTGGGATACTTTCTCGCTCCAATTTAAATATCCTCCGATCTAAAGAATTTATCCAAAATTAGCCTCCTGGCACAAATTTTCGTGCCACAATAGTAAAATTTGTCTTGTTCAAAAGTTATGTCAAGCAAGAGATAATTATTAGAAAACTATTAGATATGGTAACACTAACAAGAATATTTAATTACTAAAAATGATAATATTTAATAATAGATGAACATATAGTGTTTTCTATGAGAAAAATTGGTTCAAGGAAAGTTATGGAAGGCGCTAATTTCAAAAAATATTTTCATCGCAACTCAGGTGCATATAGCAAGTGACGTCCTTCGTCCAAAAAGAATAGCCCAGTGCAGTAAGCTCCTGCTATGCGCGAGGTAAAGGAGAGATGCAACACGAGGACTTTCTTGGGGGTCACCCATCCTAGTAATGCTCTGGTCTAAGCACGCTTAACTTCTGAGTTTTGATAGGATCCGGTGCGTTAGTCTTTGAGATGATCACATCCCAAAATACAACAAACCACTCAGAAATCTTTTAACATGCACTCAATTAGAAATTTTTCGAAAAACTATTAAAACTCTCAACTATTTTGTAGGGATCGAGGAAAGTATTAACGAGGGACTTTGGAATGAAGTGAAATGATAAAAACTAGAGGATGAAGATTGCAAATGGTAAATATTTATAGAGAGTGAAAAATAACTAACATGCTTTTTCAATAATTAGGTGCATCCATTAAAGATTGGATAACACCTTTTCACAAAGAAAAGATTTATCCTTTGAAAAATATAGAGCATTTTTTCACGAATTATTGTGTCTTGTCCAAAAGGCACTTTTAAATTTTGAATCACTCTAAATAAATTCTCAACAATCCCCTACATGCTTCAAAATGAAATACAAAAGCAATCTTTTGTAATGCATCAGTAAAGGTGTCTTGTGGACTTGAACCTCACTTAGTAGGAAGTAATCTGATTGGAAGGACCATAGTCAACTTAGATCTTGAACTAGAACCTTCTAGCCTGATTTTCATTTCAACGTACACATTATACGACATTTTTGTCAAGTTCATAAATCGGGTTGCGCTTTAACGATCTTGTGCTAGTATCTTGATTTTTTAGTGCTCTGGAGAAAAGACCAATTTCAAAAGTTGCAGCCTCATAACCACAGTCGAATAGGTGAATTCTTCAAGGATATGAATAACAAAAGCATATTCTGCATAATTTGCAACACACTCATTAGATTATGTTCTCTTTCTAGCTCTTACATTAAGTATTGTTAAGACTAATCACGATGGGACGGAGATAATAAGAATAGTTGTGATACTTCTCAAATTACTGAACAACTTGCTATTACCACATTAAAATTTCATCATGGGATCTGCAATGACTAAGGTTGAGTTGCCACTGTCATTATGTACTAATTATGGAGCTTCAGTCCTTTTGAGAACTCTATAACTTGATTTTTAGCAAGTCTTTTTTTCAGGGATCATCAATATTTCTTGTCGATGGAATGTAATCCAACACGATTACTCCATTGTGAAATATTCAACCTGTGATTGTTTTTTGTCTCAAGCTTGGATGTCTCTTTTTGTTATTTGGTGTCATGATCCAAATCTTATGGCAAGGTGACTAGCACCCAATTACCACATGTTGAGCATACCCATAATCTAGTTAACTAAAGCATGAATAATCAGAAGTGGATTCAGAATTTAAATTTAATTGGTTTAGCATTTAAGATTTAACTATTAGATTTTCAAATCTTATATATATTCTATATATTAAAAGTTATAGGTTCTAATGAACCCATAGCCGAAGGCTACATCTATCCCTTTGAAAAATAATTCAAAGATTCTAACGCAACGGGAAGACATAAGTCTTAAACATATATAAAGCATAAATAACTTGTTAGACCATGTACGTTTTGATGATTGACAAAATGAATGAACCATGTCTATGGACGTGTTCCATCTCAGAGTCCAGATGTGGGTAGAACTCTTGAATTAAAAGATCTCGAGATAAGTACTTAGCGCATAGGATATATGAGTCCTTGGAAGAGTTATCTGAGATAAACTTCGGACTCCTACAGTGCATATATGAAGGCGTGTGACAAGCAAGAGGTTACCTCCATCTCAAACGCTATCTCTCCCTGTGGGCCTTATCAAATTGGTGTTTATGTTCAGCCCAATT
Organism: Lycium ferocissimum; assembly: GCF_029784015.1. NCBI lineage: Eukaryota > Viridiplantae > Streptophyta > Magnoliopsida > Solanales > Solanaceae > Lycium > Lycium ferocissimum. The sequence continues at coordinate 27,951,194 of NC_081347.1, read as the reverse complement.
GCTACTCACCAATATCAAATAGGTGTTTGTGTTCAGCCGAATTTGCTACTCACCAATATCAAATAGGTGTTTGTGTTCAGCCGAATTTGCTACTCACCAATAGCATACATACATACATACATATATATATATATATATATATATATATATATATATGCAAGTCTTCATTGGAAGAAAATCACGCACTTACATAGAGAGAAAAATAGAATTCGAGCAAATAAGCACAAGCAATTTTAGAGAGTTCTGATTAACTACTGAAGTGCAGCCTGATACGAAGGTGTCACGACTCAAATTCCAAAGTCGTGAAAGCGCTAACTCCCACCAAGTTAGTAAGCCATCCGCAACCCATTAAGACATTTTATAAGGAAATTAAATGCGAAATTTAAACATTTAAGTCAATTTTAAATCTTTAAAACCTCATAATCATAAAAGTGCGGAAACATAAGTACAACCAACCCTGAATCTAGTGTCACTAGTACAAGAACTTCTAAGATAGAAGCACAAGTCTTAAATAGTACTTAATACACTGTCTGAAATAAATGACAGTAAATAAAGAGATATAGGGGAAATCTGGTGCTACGGATCATCATGTAGCTCACCCCGAACTCTTCAAATGGCCTCCTCAATGAGAAACCACATAGTCTTGAGGTCCACTAGTACTGGGTATAGAATCCGCACACAAAAAGAGTGCAGCAAGTGTCCTGAGTACAAAGAACAGAAGGTACTCCACAACATCATCGACCGACCCTAGCAAAAATGGAGACGAGGGTTGGCTTACGATTACAACTTCTACACTTAACCGCTATTAGTTCATAGTAATAACAATCACAACAACTCACAATAATCTCGGTTATAAGCTTAGGTGAAGCTTCTAATCCACAAGTCCTTCAAGTTTCCAAGTAAACACTTAAGGTAAATCAGGCAATCGACTCAACAAATCATAACCACGTAATCAATGAGATAATATGATATGCAATAATATGAACCGCTATACAATGCAAGACTTTTTTCCATCTCACGGTACACACACGTCCGAACATTAGCAAATGGTGACCCATAGGGGACTCGCTAGGTCCATATACCAATGCGGAACCATTTTCCTTTGAGTTTCCTAGCCGCCAAATCATGAAACACAGCCTGTAGGCTCACTATACCTGTCACTTGGCCAATCTGGCTCATATCACTGTCATCACTCTGTCCGGAACCATTTCCCCTTAGACTTTACACACGTATCCTCAATGCACATAAGATATAATAAACATCATGAATATGGCGTGCACATCAATAAACAATCAATGCCAAGCAATAAAGACTCAATTTTTAGCTCTTTTTCACTTTTAAATGAGTATTAGGAGTGTTGAAAACACATAATCACAATGAGACAGGTAATAAGCATAGAAGCAGTAAATAAGGGACCTCTTATCCCAATCATAGACACCAATCAATTTATGTTAACAGCTAATGCCCAAAGCATGGCATTCAGACCGGACTATATATAAGAAATTACACAAATACCCTTATCATAGCACCAGTACCCAATGCTTGTCACCTCACAAGTATCGATACCCCCTCCCCCCTATAGTCACCCCATTAACCCCACTTTATTAGTCCAATTAAACTAACCATGACGCCTAAGTTAAGGTTCATAGTTACAACATGTAACGACCCATTTGGTCGTTATGCTCGTTTTAACTATTTTGCCCCCATTGACCCTTCCCCTAGCTCCGTTAAAGTGATTTTGACCTGCCGGGATGGGCGACACTGTTCCCGGGGTCATCGGGCGAGTTTTGATAGGAATTGAGAAAATTAAAACCTTAAAGTGAAAAATGTTTGACCAATAGTTAAACGGACGTTTTTTGAAATTTTGTTGTTTCCATGAGGTCCGGAGGGTTATTTATGACTTGATGGGATGTTTGGTTTGGTTCTCGAGGCTTTCGGGAACGTTTTGTATCCTTAGTTAGAAACTTATTTTTGGTTGTTGGGGGCTGACTGAGTCAAGGTGACCTCCGTTAGGAATTTCAAGTGCACAGATGAGTTCGTAGCGTATTTTTACATATGTATGCATATTTGGTTTGTATCTGGGATGTCTCGGATGGATGTCAAGATTTAGGTTGTACTTTGTGAAAAACCAGATTTTTGATAGTTTCTGATGTCCCGCTTCCGCGGGTGTGTGTTCCTCCTCTGTGGGTCTACCTCCGCGGGACTTGGCCCGCAGATGCATGAAGGTGAGGTATTAAGTGTTTCCATGTGTGCGAACTTTTCTGCGTGGAATCCGCATCTGTTGACAAGGTCCGAGGATGCGGAAATTGTTGAATTAGTTACCTTTTATTTCCCCATTTCGAACTTTTCTCCAATTCACAAAGTTAAGAACCAAGAGAAATATTTGGGGCGATTTTGAGGAGCTTGGGAGTGAATCTTCTTGAGGGTAAGTCTCTTCACCCTAATTGTGATTTCATTTTGATTTAGTATTGGAATCTATGCTAAGTATTAAGAGTTTAGTTGAAGAAAGGTGGGTTATGAACCCTAGTTATGATTTATGGTATGTTCAATTTAAAAAGAGGTTTTGTTGGGAAGTCTTCATGATTCTAATCTTCTAATCTAGTTGCTAAGTTGAATCTTTCTTAAATTCAAGGAATTTGATTATGGAATAAGTTACGGTTTTTCTCTAAATTGGGCGGTTTTCTATTAATGGGGAAATTGATGATGATTTGAGGTTAATTACTGATTTGGGGGAATGGTATTTGACTTCCTAAGTGTTGGGTAACCGGTACTTGAAATTCCAATTTTGCCCTTGTGGACTCAGATTTCTCTTTTAAAGTTTGATTTTCGATTCGAATAATTCTATGGCTATATGTAACACCTCGTATCTCCTAACTAAGCTATGTTCATGATTCAGGACTTAGGAAACCAGACGGGGAGTGTTAGAATTAAATTAATTTCAGTTAAGTGGATCGTCATTTTTACGACCAGGGTTATACGGACCGTTAAGGTTTTACGGGCCGTACAATTTCCCGTACATTTCCCCAAGAATATCCAACTCACTATTTAGGAATTACGGAAGGAAATACCGATGGTATAAAATTATATGGTCCATATTACCAACCGTATAATAAAGTATGGACCATACTTTTGGTCCGTAACAAGGCTTGAAAAATATTGGGTTTCTGTTTTGAGCCAAGTGAAATATGGACTGTACAAATATGTACAGGCCATACTTCTGAAATACGACTAATGTTTTACGGGCCGTATAAATATATACGAACCGTACTTCATGACCGTATAATTTCCGATGTAGTAAATATAAATACGTCATGTTCAGTCCAAAAATTCTATTTTCAAAATTCCAAGCCCTAGCACGAAGTCCCTCTCTTCCCACCATTCGAATACATCAAAGTAAGTCAGTTCTAAGCGTCCCAAGTGAATTCTATCATATATTCATGAATATCAAATAAGAATTCATTGTCCCTAACCTAGGGTGTTCAAGAAAACTCATCTAAGGGTTTCAAGATTAAGGCTTTTGGATTTCTTCTCCAAGTTCAAATAATTGTAACAAGTTTTGGAGCATTACAGGTATGTAGGGCTTCTATCTATGTGTGGGAACATCATTGTTCTTCCACACTCCACGTTCTGTCATGATTATACGAAAGTTTACCAAAACTAGAGTTCTAGCCATGTTCATGATAACCCTAAGTACATGTACCATGATATACCATGTTTGCTTTAATAATCCGTTATTGTGTTCTTAATAGTCCATTTTGGTTATTGAGAATCTGTCTGTAATCCATGAAAGCCCATACTTTGCATTCAATGGGTTCTTAAATGCAAGACATGAACTTTTATATTTACTTTCATGAACTTCTACATGCTTCCATGTTTTCATACAAGTTTTATTATATATCTATCTTCATGTTATAATACAATCATGAATCATGCTTACAATCATGTTTATATAATTCATGCGCTACTAAGCTAATTATATCCATGTTCATGTTTTGGGAATTTCGCAAATTACCGAGAAGGTTTAATACCTGAAACTATGTATGCAAGCGTAGGATAAGGATCACTCCACCCAGTTAGGACGATTCCTTCATGTTTACCCATTGCGGGTTATTGGAACCATTCATGCCATGTTCATATCTTGTACCCCGACAAGGTACAGGATGGCTTAGCTGAGGGGGCAGAGATCAAACGCCACATGTTTACATGGTGGTTACATGTCGGTTATACTAATGCTCTCCCACAAATAACTTTATAGACTTAAAATATTTTATTCATGTTATACACATTCATGCTAGATGATTGTCACGACCCAATCGGAGGGCCGTGACGAGCACCCGGTGCTAGCCCACCCGGGCACCCCTTATCATACTTTCACATCTCATCTAGGTGAGCCACATAGTTAAACCATGCTTTTCATTCATCATAATTCTAGTCTCATTGGGCAACAACACATCTATATCATCATTAACAACTATGCCCATATAAATGTATATAAGCCGACAAGGCTATCGAAATAATATCCCAAAATATAGGCCGACAAGGCCAAACATACCTAACCATATACACACGTCTACGAGCCTCTAAAAAGGATACGTCATATCATAACATATGGGCAGGACAGGACCCCGCCATGCCCATGAATATGTACACAAAAAAATCTATACCAAAAGCTGTAGCTCCGAATGAAGTGGAGCTCTGCTATGTAGTCCCTGAGAAATATAGCTATAGATCAAGTCTGTCTCCCTGGCCACCTGCGGGCACGGCGTCCACAAACAAAAGGACGTCGCACGAAGAATGTGTATCGAGTATGTAAAGCATGATCAATATCAATATGAAAGCATAATCGGTATCCATATGAAATAGCATAAGATGGGAGATAATAGCATCACCGTCATAGCACTTACTTGCTTTCCATAGGGACGTTCCATTTCTATTGCGTATTCGTGTACATACCTCCATATCCGTACTCATTTACCTTTCGTATCCATTTTCGTATTCGTATTTATATTTCCTTTCATACTCATGTTCATATCATATACATTATATATACATAGCCTTTACTTGGCATTTACATATTCTTAACATATTCGTACTCATATTGATGTCATATACATAGCATTTATATAGCATACCCGACCATGAAGGTTCGGTGTTTTCACATAGCTGGCCCTACCAAGGCTCAGTGTCATACCTGGCCCTACCAAGGCTGTGGTTGTTCGTACCCAACTGCAGAGGTGTGCGTGCATCGTCATATATAGGTATATACGTATACATATTCACTATATTCTACCCGGCCATATAAGCTCGGGGTTCACATTAGCCACTCATGGGCACATATACATATACGCTTATATTTATCTTTAGCCTTTTTACTATCGTCATTCATTTCATTCTATCCTTAGAGGATTACTCGTCGCATAAGAACTTAGTACAGTCATATCATATTGAGCATCATAAGCTTCATAGCTTCTAGAGATAGGATCATTGGAGAATATCGTAGACTCGTAGAAGGATAAATATTTGGCCAAAGAACCATGCCTTATGAAAGAAGGGTTAGCCTTACATACCTTTTCATTCAACTATCCTATTACTTGCACGTACTTCTTCAATGCTCACGTCTCTACCTTCATTAAAGTGCATACTAATATTAGATAATCGATAACTTAGCATTCATGACTAAATCTGGAGAAAATCGGACAGCATCTCCTTTATTTATACTACTTTCCTCATATCATATATCAACTCCCAAACATCAATAATAACATTTATAACATCATCACAATAGCCTCTATTCAACTACATTACCCTTATTTCTCAATTCACTTCAATTCATCCATATTCATGATCATATGACACAAATTTCATTCATTCAACTTTGAGGTCTATTCCATGTTCTCAATATCGTTTATAACATGATCATAATCATAATGTATCAAGAATCGTAACTCAATCCAAACATTTACTCAAAAGTGACACTATTCCCACATTCATGACCCATTTCCTATTTCCTTATATAATCCAAGTGTTTCAACTTTCAATTACCTTAAACAACAAGGAAATGTCATAAAACTTACCTTAGATGATGTAGGATTGAACCTTGGGTGCAATTTCCTCACTTGAGCAAAACCCTAGTCTTTCCTTCGCTTGGATTCCTTGTCTTTGATGAACTTTAATGGGTTTCTTACACTTGATGCACTTAACTTGATGTAGTTGATCACTAATGTCTCTTGAATTTATGTGGGAGAAATATTCTAGAGAGTTCTAGAGAGAAGGTGTGAAATGTGAAAATGAAATAATGAACTTGGTCCCCTTTTTAATAACTCAGCATTCTGATCTGTCGGGTCGTTATACGGTCCGTATAAGTGACCGTGAAAAGGTCCTATCGCTCACCCTTCACTGGAACCATTATACGGTCCATTATACGGGCCGTATAAATTTATACGGTCCGTATAACTAACCGTATAATTCCACCAGTGAGGGACCTTCACGGTGATGGTCCTACGGGCCATTATACGGTCTGTATAACATTATACGGTCCGTATAATGAGCCGTATAACCCACTAGTCCACTTACCTTGTTCTCGTCACTTCTTTTGATCTCCAATCCTTATGGAACCTTCTTAACACTTGTTTAACACTTCATTAACAATCCAAGGGACGTTATAACTCTTCCCCAAAACTTCATTAAGTCATCATTAATTCGATACTCGTAAATCTTGCCTGACACATGACATATACCTTGCTTTCCTTAACAACTTTTGGTCTCCCACTTCCAATGTCTTTGTAAATCTTAATTAGAATCATCAAATGCTATTTCTTACTTATTAAAACATCGTAGACTTCGTGCTCTTCATTAGCCTATTCACTGTGCATCAACGAAAAAAATTTCCGAGGTGTAACAATGATATTCATGTTCATGTTCAGCTTACAGATACAGTTTCAGTTTCAATTTTGTTATTTCATTAGCTATGTTTATTTCATTCAGTTTCTTTACATACTAATATAATTTGAATGTACCGACGTCCCCTTTAATTTGCCTGGGGGCCTGCATTTCACGATGAAGATTTATAGGATAACGGATCAGCTTGTTAGGACTTTGCACGTACCAACTATTGGAGAGCCCATCTATTTGGGGTTTTATCTTCATTTATCTATTGCCAGTTATGCAGTAAAGGTATGTCGGGGGCCTTGTCCCAGTAACAGTTTAGCAGTTAGACTTATGTCAAAGGTTTCATAGACTAGACTAGTTCAATTATGCCATGTCAGATGTTTAGAGTCATATAGCCAGTATTGGCTCAGCATTTATTATATATTTTCTGACTTATGATTAATTAATCTCATGTTTTACTCGCCCCATGCATGTTTATATTACATTCCGCATTAGTACATAACCCATGTTAATTCAGCAAGCCATGTGGTTCGCTCGATCACATGCAGCAAGGCACCGAGTTCTGTGTTACGCCGTGTCTTGGTTCGAGGCGTGACAAAGCTTGGTATCAGAGCCTAGGTTCAAGTGTCTTAGGGATTCTATAAAACCATGTCCAGTGGAGTCACTTTTATGTGTGTGTGGCACCCACACATATAAACAGTTGACCACCAAGACATCTAGGATTGTCTCACTTCTTTCATACTCTAGATCGTGCAGTTAGAACTATGCTTTCAGGAATCCTTCTAACTCGTACGTATTATGTATTTCAGACAATGCCTTCGAAAAGAAAGTACACTAGAAGGATGTCAACTACTAGCCAAAGGGCTACTGCGGAGGACTCTCAGACTCAGGAAGTTCCCACGGAGGTTCAGGGGCTTGCACCGGATGCAGTTCACTCAACTGAAACCCCAGCCACAGAAAGGCCTGCAGAGGTTCGTCCTATAGTTAATCTGCAGCCCAGTGCTACTGACATGGATGTTAGGGGAGCTATCCAGCTGCTCACCTAAATTGTTGCTAACTAAGCTCAACGTCAGGAAATGGCTGCTAGCATAGGTGCTACTGGAGGGCCGAACAGTTCTAGGACCAAGGAATTCCTGAATATGAAGCCTCCGCCTTCTTCGCAGGGTCTCTTAAGGTAAAGGATCAGCAAAACTTCATCGATGGGCTTCAGAAAGTCTTTCGCATTATGCATGTTACTGAAACAGAGGCAGTAGAGTTAGGAGCTTATCAGTTGCAGGATGTTGCTCATATATGGTAGGAGACGTGGGAACAGTCTCGCGGGAAAGATGTGTCTCCAACAACTTGGGATGAGTTTGTAGATGCATTCATTAACCACTTCCAGCCGATTGAGGTCAGAGAGGCGAAGCCTACGAATCTGAGAGACTCAAGCAGAATGATATGAGTGTGAATGAGTACTATCTCAGGTTTGTTTCCTTGGCTAAGTATGCTCAGTATATGGTTCCGGATATGAGGGCCTTATACGCGAATTACATGGTGATGCAAATATTATTGCTCAGAATAGGATGATGACTATCACCAAGATGATTGCTCTTGTTTAGGGTATTGAGGATAGAATGAAAGAGAAAGAAGCTCTTCAGAAAGAGAAAGATAAAGAGTTTAATAAGAGAGCTAAGTCTGCAGGTAACTTAAATCATAGGGGAGGTGGAGGCAGGAAATTCTTCAAGAACAGGCCATCAGGACCCGCTCCATATGTAGCCAGTACCCCAGCCCTAAAGTTCAGAAATGATCAGAAGAGACGGAATTTCAGGCCAACATACTCCTATTCTTAGGCTAGTGTGGGTCAGAAGACTTATGATAATCTGTCTGTAGCAAGTGTGGTAAGAGACACCCAGGGGAGTGTCACATGGGTATGGATATATGTTATAGGTGTGGCCAGCATGGCCATTTTTAGAGGGACTATCCATCAGTGAGACAGGGTACCGGTAGTAACGTGACTCAGTCCACTAATTCAGCAGCTCCTCGGAATTCTGAAGCCTAGTCAGGTCATGGTGCAGCCAAGTCTGGCAATGCAGGCAGAGATCAGAACCTCTTGTATTCTTTAGCAGGTCATAAGGATACTGAGGCACGTGCAGATGTTATCACAGGTACATTAACAGTTTTCACTTTCAACGTCTATGCCCTTATTTACCCAGGATCCACCTTGTCTTATGTAACCCCATTTATTGTTAAGAAATTTGGGATAGAACCAGAAAAAATTTGCATGAACCATTTGAAGTATCCACAGCATTTGGGGAGTCAGTTGTAGCTAGACGTATTTATAGAGGTTGCCCAGTTTTAGTCTATCACCGCATAACCATAGCCGACTTAGTAGAATTGGAAATGGTAGACTTTGATGTAATCATGGGTATGGATTAGTTAGCTTCATATTAAGCCACAGTGGGTTGTAGAACTAAAATAGTAAGATTTTGAATTTCCTAACGAACCTGTCATAGAATAGAAGGGTAATTCAGTAGTACCCAGAGGTAAATTTATTTCCTATCTTAAAGCCAGAAAGATGATTTCCAAAGGATATATATCTATCACTTAGCCCGAGTCAGGGATACAGATACCCAGACCCTAACTCTCCAGTCCGTACCAGTCGTTAATGAGTTTCCAAAAGTCTTTCCAGAAGATCTTCCCGGAGTTTCTCCCGATGGGGAGATAAACTTTGGAATTGATCTACTTTCCAGCACTGAGCCGATATATATTCCGCCATACAGAATGGCTCCAGCAGAGTTAAAAAAAAGTTAAAAGCTCAGTTGCAAGATCTCCTTGACAAGGGATTTATTAGGCCAAGTGTCTCACTTTAGGGCGCGCCTGTTTTGTTTGTCCGAAAGAAAGATGGTTCCTTACGCACGTGCATTGACTACCTCGGTTGTACAAAGTCACCATTAGGAACAGATATCCTCTCCCCAGAATAGATGATTTGTTTGACCAACTTCAGGGTGCCAAGTGTTATTCCAAGATTGACCTCAAATCAGAATACCATCAGTTAAAGGTTAAGGAAGTTGATATTCCAAAGACCAATTTAAGAACCCGTAATGGTCACTTTAAATTTCTTGTCATGTGATTTGGGTTGAAAAATGCACCAGCTGCTTTTATGGACCTCGTGAACAAGGTCTTCAAGTCGTATCTTCATTTATTCGTCATTGTGTTTATTGATGATATTTTTGTGTATTCCCGTAGTGAAACTGAACCTGCAGAACATCTCAGAATAATGTTGTAGACACTTCAGGATCGTGAGTTGTATGAGAAATTTTCCCAGTGTGAATTTTGGCTCAAGTTAGTGGCGTTTCTCAGCCATGTGATTTCAGGTGAAGGTGTGAAAGCTAATCCTCAGAAGTTTGATGCTGTAAAGAATTGGCTCAGACCCATCTCAGTTTTAGATTTAAGAAGTTTCTTGGGGCTGGCAGGCTATTAAAGACATTTCATAGTGGTATTTTCCTCTATCTCAGCTCCATTGACTAAGTTGACATAGAAAAAAGGTCAAATTTCAATGGTCAGATGCGTATGAGCAAAGTTTCAAAGAGTTGAAGAAGAGGTTGACTTCTGCTCCAGTTTTGACACTACCAGAGGAAACGAGAGGTTCGTAGTTTATTGTGATGCTTTAGGAATTTGTCTCGGGTGTGTCTTAATTCAGCATGGTAAGGTTGTAACTTATGCATCCCATCATCTTAAGGCTCATGAAAAGAATTATCCGACTCATGACTTGGAATTGGCAACAGTGGTTTTTGCACTTCAGATATGGAATCATTATTTGTATGGGGTGCATGTTGATATTTTCACCGATCACAAAAGCCTGCAGTATATTTTCAAGCAAAGAGAGTTGAACCTCAGGCAGAGAAGGTGGCTCGAATTGCTTAAAGACTGTGATGTGGATATTCTCTATCATCCAGGGAAGGAGAATGTTGTAGCCAATGCTTTTAGTCGGCATTCCATGGGAAGTTTAGCTCGTATTGAGGTAGATAAGAGAATTATGACCAAGGAAGTGCACCTCTGAGCTAACCTAGGAGTTTGACTCCTGGACTCCGAAGATGGTGGAGTTGTTGTTCAGAATAGGGGTTATTCTTCCCTAGTGGCCAAAGTGAAGGAGAAATAGTTTAGTGATCCCTACCTATTACAGCTGAAAGAGGGGATTCACAAGCTTAAGACAACAACTTTCTAACAAGGGGGAGATGATAGTACCTTGAGGTACAAAGGCAGGCTATGTGTTCCAGATGTTGATGAGCTTAGAGAGCGAATTATGTCAGAAGCTCACAATTCCAAGTATTTTATTCCTCCGGGCTCCACGAAGATGTATCATGACTTTAAGAAAATTTATTGGTGGAATGATATGAAAGGGAATGTAGCAGATTTTGTGGCCAAGTGTCCGAATTGTCAGCAAGTGAAAGCCGAGCACCAGATGGGTTGGCTCAGAATATTGATATTCCAGTTTGGAAATGGGACATGATAAACATGGACTTCATAACAGGTCTACCTCGCTCATCCTATAGACATGAATTGATGTGGGTGATTGTGGACCGACTTACTAAGTCATCGCACTTTTTGCCAGTTAAGACCACCGATTCAGCAAAAGATTACGCCAAGCTATACATTCATGAGATTGTTAGATTGCATGTGATTGCTAGATTGCATGTGACCCCAGTATCCATCATTTCAGATCATGGTGCTTAGTTCAAAGCGAACTTCTGGAAATCTTTTCAGAAGGGATTAGGTACCAAGGTTAACCTCAGCACAGCTTTTCATCCGCAAATAGACGGCCAGGAAGAGCGCACTATTCAGACTCTTGAGGACATGTTGAGTGCATGTGTTCTAGATTTCAAAGGTAACTGGAATGATCATTTGCCTCTTATTGAGTTTTCTTATAATAACAGTTATCATGCTAGTATCAATATGGCACCATTTGAATCTCTGTACCCTTGGTTGGTTTGAAGTTGGTGAAGCAGAGTTGTTGGGACCGGATTTGGTCTATCAGGCTATGGAGAAAGTCAAGTTGAAGTCAAGAGCGGTTGAGAATGGCTAAGAGTCGTCAGAAGTCCTATACATATGAGCTGCGAAGAGACTTAGAGTTTCAAGTTGATGATTGGGTGTTCTTAAAGAACTCACCTATGAAAGGCGTGATGAAACTTGGTAAGAAAGGGAAACTCAGTCCTAAATATATCGGGCCTTACAGAATCCTGCGAAGGGTTGGTCAAGTAGCTTATGAGCTTGAGTTGCTGTTCACCCAGTGTTCCATGTGTCCATGTTGAAGAAGTATGTAGGAGACCCATCGTTGGTTGTTCCCACTGATACTATAACGGTTAAGGGTGGCCTATCCTATGAGGAGATCCATGTGACTATTCTTGATCGTCAGGTTCGCAAGTTGAGAACTAAGGAAGTAGCCTCAATAAAGGTCTTATGGAGGAGTCAAAAAGTTGAAAAGGGTACATGGGAAGCCGAAAAGGGCATGAAATCCAGATATCCTCATTTGTTTGAAGAGCAAGCAGAAGATGTTCAAGGAAAATGCCTTCCGAACTCATGTCATATCCCTTACGCATTCATGCCTCACGTTTCACGTTCACGTTCATGTATTCTCTACTCCTGTCTCATGTCCCAGTGTTCATGTTTTCACAAAACCATGTCATGTCAGTTCAGTTCCCATGTTCCATGTCATGCTTCCTCACGTTCTCGTGTCCAAGCCATGTCCAGTTGAATTTCTAATCATGACCCATCATTCGAGGATGAATGATCCCAAAGGGGAGATATTGTAATACCTCGTATCTCCTAACTAAGCTATGTTCATGATGCAGGACTTAGGAAACCAGATGGGGAGTGTTTGAATTAAATTTTCCAGTTAAATGGATTATCATTTTTACGACCGGGTTATACGGACCGTATAAGGTTTTACGGGCTGTACAATTGCCCGTACATTTCCCCAAGAAAATCAAACTCGCTATTTAGGAATTACTGAAGGAGATATGGATCGTATAAAATTAAACGGGCCATATTACCAATTGTATAATGAAGTACGGACCGTACTTTTGGTCCGTAACAAGGCTTGAAAAATATTGGGTTTCTGTTTTGACCCAAGTGAAATACTGACCATATATACGGACAGTACAAATATGTACGGGCCGTACTTCTGAAATGCGGCAAATGTTTTACGGGCCATATAAATATATAGGACCGTACTTCATGACCGTATAATCTTCGAAACAGTAAAGTATAAATACATCATGTTCAGTCCAAAAATTCTATTTTCATAATTCCAAGCCCTATCACAAAGTTCTTCTTTTCCCACCATTCGAATACATCAAGGTAAGTCACTTCTAAGCATCCCAAGTGAATTCTAGCATATAATATTAAATAAGAGTTCATTGTTCCTAACCTAGGGTTTTCAAGAAAACCCATCTAAGGGTTTCAAGATTAAGGCTTTTGGATTTCTTCTCCAAGTTCAGATAATCGTTACAAGTTTTAGAGCGTTACAGGTATGTTGTGTTTCTATCTACGTGTGGGAACATCAATGTTCTTCCCCACACCAGGTTCTTCCATGATTATACGAAAGTTTATCAAAACTAGGGTTCTAGCCATGTTCATGATAACCCTAAGTACATGTACCATGATATACCATGTTTGCGTTAATAATACATTATTGTGTTCTTCATACTCCATTTTAGTTATTGAGAATCTGTTCGTAATCCATGAAAGCCCATACTTTGGATTCCATGGGTTCTTAGATGTAAGACATGAACTTTTATGTTTACTTTCATGAACTTCTACATGCTTCCATGTTTTCATACAAGTTATATTATATATCTATCTTCATGTTATGATATAATCACGAATCATGCTTACAATCATGTTTATATAATTCATGGGCTACTAAGCCAATTATAGCCATGTTCATGTTTTGGGAGTTGTACAGATTACCAAGAAGGTTTAATACCTGAAACTACATATGCCAGGACGATTCCTACATGTTTACCCATTACGGGTTATTGGATCCATTCATGCCATGCTCATGTCTTGTACCCCGGCAAGGTACAGGATGGCTTAGCTGATCAGGCAGAGATCAGACGTATGTGCTTACGTGGTGATTACATGTCGGTTATACTAATGCTCTCCCACAGATATCTACAGACTTAAAATATTTTATTCATGTTATACACATTCAGCCGGATGATGTTCATGTTCATGTTCAGCTTATGGATACAGTTTCAGTTTCAGTTCTCTTATTTCATGAGCCATGCTTATTTCATTAAGATACTTTACATACCAGTACAATTTGAATGTACTGATGTCCCCTTTTATTTTACTGGGGGCCTGTATTTCATGATGCAGATTTACAGGACGACAGATCAGTTCATTTGGACTTTGCACGTACCAGCTATTAGTGAGCCCCATCTCATTCGGGGTTTTATCTTCATTTATTTATTTTCAGTTATGCAGTAAAGGTATGCCGGGGGCCTTGTCCTGGTAATAGTTTAGCAGTCAGACTCATGTCATAGGTTTCATAGACTAGACTAGTTCAGTTATGCCATGTCAGATGTTCGTTCAGTTATGCCATGTCAGATGTTCTGAGTCATATAGCCAGTATTGGCTCAGCATTTATTATATATTTTCTGACTTATGATTAATTGATCGCATGTTTTACTTGCACCACACATGTTTATATTATATTCCGCATCAGTACATGCCTCATGTTGATTCAGCAAGCCATGTGGTTCGCTCGGTCATATGCAGCAAGGCACCGAGTGTCGTGTTACGCCCAGGCCATGGTTCGGGGCGAGACATTATATGGGAATCATTAGTGCTGGTTCCAAAGACGTTGAAGATTGACCGTCTGGAAATCAAGGAAGAAGATATACCACATTAAAAGCTCTAACCTTATTCTTGGAAAATAGGATTCATTATTCCTTTTTCCAAGGATCAATACCTTTGGGTTGCCATCTCTGCTTCGAGCCAAAATCATCAAGCTACTGCTATATAAAGGCTCGCATCAAGATGAAGAAATACATACCTTCGTCTCAACTTCTCAAGCTCTCTGCTTTACTTTTCCTAAGCATTGTATTTTTGAGTAATTTAGAGTGTAAACAAAAAAATAAAGGAGAGATATAGTATAGTTGGTGAGGCATTGTATCAAAAGATTAAGAGTGTTTGAGTGTAGACGTAGGAGCTCTATTCAAACCAACCATTGTACCAAACTTACATTTAAGAGCTGTAGAGAACACCCTTGCAACCCAGGGACTGGAGTAGGATTCACATTGAGTCCAAACCATTATAAAATAATTGGTGTCAACTACTTTCTGTAATTTAGTTTTTGCACTTATCTCATTAACAGTCGACTTCTAATCCGAGGTAGTCGACTAACTGGACGAAAGATTACAATTGACCCCCACCCTGCTCCCCCCCCCCCCCTCTCTTGCACTTTCAGATATAACGTACAAGGGGCATCATCCTAGTGAATATCTTGTCGCGCCAAATCTATAAAAATCAACTGATCACCCAAAAGACTTCCCATTTCCACTATACCTCCTCAAAACATCACCAAGTATCCACATAGAATATTAGAATTTCCTGTATAGCTACCATCAGCAACGTATTATCAAATATCCTTGTAAACTTCAATAACACTCGGTAAACCTATCATACCTCTATTCCGAACCGAAACCCATCAAGTTTTTAGAAATAGGTTACTAGAATAGCCATAGATCTTTCTGATAATATACCCATAAGCCACCCGGCTTTAAATGAATAGACCTGACCCAGTTTAAATGCACCATTCCCTGAATGTCACCAATAATCACCCAAACTGTTTCCAAATCTTTAAAAATGAACAGTAAGCCTTTCATAAGTATGTGGTTCCCTATTCTAATCCATTGTCCCTGAATACTCAACCTCATGTTGTCGTTCCCAACCTCAAAAGCTGAATTTTACCCAAGTCGTCAATCGAGTACCGATGAACTCTACCTTATACTCGCACTGGTCACCCAAATATGATAAAGTTCATGGAATCTAATTACATCAAACTCTCCTCCTCATCCTTTCACTAACTCATTCATCACCTCGAACACTCCAACGTAAGGCCTATAGCCTACTTCACCGTTCACAACTACCAAACCTTTGAGTGCAATACCTTATTACACCTTTAGCAAATCCAAAAGTATCAAATCTTACAATCCACATGCCTTACCACGCACACAGAGTCTCAAGTCATTCGTATTTCAAATACCGACCATACTATCTAACCATCAATACTTTAACATAGTCTACTACCACGGCCAAAGTCTCACCTCGAAATTATGACTTCAACTTTCAATTGTAGAGATTTCTTTTCATCAATCAACTCTAGCTCGTCTATTCAAGGGTACCAAGAAACCGCCCATCTTGGTACTGCACAAGTTACCTCCTTATCAATCTTTAACCACAAAGTCTCATTAGAACTTGCCATATATTAAGCTAAACTGTCCATAGACTTCCTTCCTCATTCATACTCATGACTTTTGTAGCCTATTGAATGATATAATCTAATGTCACCATAAACCATATATGATTCAAGTAGTCACACTACTTTAAATCCAAACCTTATTAAACTTAATCCTCTAAAACCAATAGTAAGAAGCCAATATCTTAATTCTTCAGTTTCCATATTCCATTAAAAATCACATTTATCATTATCAACCTAAAATCACTCAAACCCACTCATTGGGTGAATCAAATATCATACATCATTTAAAATAGCTAAGTCAATCATGGAGGTAGTATTAAACCACAATCTTGAGCATCTGAAAGTTTCCCCGACCTCATTCGAACCTTAAAACTGAACACTCCTCTAAGCCAAGTGCATCACATATACAATATTCATATTTCTTCTCCAATCAGGTGCGACAACCGATAACTCTTCAAGTAATTAAATCTTCACACTCATCCATTGCTAGAGTAATTTCTATTAGTCGGTCACTATCACCCTAAAAGCCTACACCGTATTCAAACATACCGATCAATTTATGTTTCCTTAGCATTCACTTCATAAACAGAGTAGTCCCACAAAATCAACAAGCTCATCGTTCAACATGACTTCTTATCATCATACCCCCGAGATATCAAGCGAATCTACAAACACGACGTTTATAAAAGCCTACACCCGTCTATTCCCATAAAATTCAATTATCCATAGTAACGTTTATCCAAACGAGCACATCCACCACTTATGCTCGTCCTATAACTGAGAATGATCCATGAGAATTTCTTTCATAACATCCTTGTTCTGTCAAGTAACCAAAGACTCTTCCACGCACCCTAATATGAAGTCCTACTTCCACATAACTTATCACGAAAGGCTATCTTTCATGTTACATATTCTTTTCAACCTTATTTTCATAGCCTCACCAACTTTCCCTTTTGTTTAACCAACTGATTCATCCAAGTTTTCCTGTGTCTTCATAATATTAACATGTCCCATCTCGTTGTGTCCTTAGAACTCTTTATGTTATGGCCAAACCGCTCAAGCATAGTCTTCAAAGCCACATTTCTTATAACATGGTTATTTCGCTAACCGTACCATTTAGAATTGTCAAATCTCTTATCATCATTTGTTGTACCATAAATGCACTTCCTCGACTTTCGATCCACTAACCACTGAAACTGGCTATCATGTAGTCGTTTGAATCATCACTCCCATTTCCTAGGAATATCACCAAACTAAAGAATCTGAATCACAACTCTACTCAATTGAATCTTCAAGTCATAGCTACAATCCGAACTTGATCTCGCGTCATGTCACAACCCAAAATCTCAAGTCATAATTGCACTAGCCCCATCGTGCTAGTAAGCCAACACAAGCCATTAACGTGCCCTTTATAAGCGGAAAACTAAATGCGGAATTATATCATACAAGCCAATTTTCAAGTCTTAAACAATCTTAAATAAAATACTTAGAAAGTTATCACACTATCCCAAAATCTGATGTCACCCGCATACAAGGACTACTAAAGAGTACAAATAGTTGAAATACATCAATGGAACTATCCAAAATGAGGAAAGACAGAAAGTAATAAATAGAAGAGAGTCTGAAACTATCCAAAACCATGGTGCCCGCCCCGATCTCTCAGAAAATATCCTAACAGGCTGCCTAGTAGTCACGAGCTCCACTAGCACTGAGGATCAAATCTGCACACAAAAAGGTGCAGTTAGTGTAGCATGAGTACAATAATCAATGGGTACTAAGCAGCATTATTGACTGACCCAGTCCAGAACGGTGATGAGGGTTGGTTTACCATACCACAACCATACAAGTTTGCCATTACTCCGATATCAGGATAATCATATTTCAACAGTTAAACTCACATCGCAGGTAGATATCAAGATAAGATAAGTCAATACGAATATTCACAACAAATAACATAAGGAATGAATATATGCTTATGCAATGCAATGCAAGGCCTTTACTCCTTATCTTGATATACACACATTCGAATGTCAACGAATTATGACCCATAGGGGGCTCATGAGGCCCATATATCACCACTCGGGAAATTCCTCAGATCACAGACCGCTCTGGTAGCACCCGTGGATCACAATTTTCCACATATCATGTCTCAAGAATCTGTCACTTAGCCGACTAGACCCATTTGTCCACCGAACGCGCTAAAGCATCATCACTCGTCCGGAACTGTATCCCCTCGGACTCGCAATCATATCCTCAAATAGTATGCATGAAATACATGTAAGGTATAAATATGTCATACATCAAATCAAGAGTATATACATATGCATAGAATCCACTCTTAGGTTCTCTTTATCATAAAGGCTTTACCTTTTAGCTTCTTTTCATTTCAACGAGAATATATGAGTGATATACACAAAATCAGATAAGACAGGAAATAATAAGAGACATAAAATACGGGCATCAGACCCCAATCACAGATCCAAAGGATCATACTAATCTACCAGCCAATGCCAAAGCATGGAATTTAGACCAACAATATAATTGAAAGTGCGCAAATACCCTTAACATAAAGACCGGTATCCGATACTGGTGCTCGTCACCTCACAAGTATCGGAACCCCCCTTAATCAACCCATAACCCTCTTATTAGATTTATTTTTAGCCAACCACACGTTTAAGAAAGAGTGCAAGGTCTCAACTTACCTGAAATGCTGAATCTCGAATCACAAAGCCCGCTTGCCGTTCCGAATGATCAAAGTCTAATCAAATATGGATTATACATTAGAATGCGAATCCATTAACACCCATATTCCTACATAAATCCAAATCCCCGAATTAAGCCCTAAAATTAGGATTCAGAACCCAAAAGGGAAAAATAGTAAATTGAACCTAGAAACATGGTCCTTATACTTAATATAACTCATAAACCAAAAATCATCCATTAATAATCACTAATTCATGTTCAATTACCAAAATCACCAATTCTTAGGTTAGGTTCCAAAACCCCTCAATTTCCTCTTTCATTCTAGCATTCTAAGCATGGATTATGAATCGAAATCATGGGAATAATCATAATATCAAGTTTAGAAGACTTACCCAATGGTTTCTCCCTGAAATCTCCTCAATCTCCTTCAAAATCACTCTCAAGACTTAAGGGTTTTGAATGATAGGTCTAATTGTAAAGAGATACTACATAGTATTCTGTTCAGCGATTTCTTGCGAGTGCGCCCTGCGCCCTAATTATAACACCTGCGCACTCGCTTGGAGGAAGAAACCACGCCGAGGCGTAAATTAACTAAACACTCTGGTTCCACAGCGGCGAAAAATTTCTCGCAGCAGCAACATCGCTTCTGCCGCATAATCTTCGCAGCGGCGGGGATAGACCGAATCACCCAACCCTCGCTCCTACGTGCCTCCTCTCGTGGGAGCAGTCCCGCAGGGGCGGAACTCCCTTCTTCAAAGTGAAACACCAAAACAAGCAAAAACTGGTTCTGACTCTCACACCCCGAAATCCCGAGACTCTCCCGGAACCTCCCCAATACAAATCGAATATGCAGACATATGCAAAAACGCGCTGCGAACTCACTCGCACACTCGAATTCCCCAAAAGAGGTCTTGTTGACCAAGTTAACCCCGAACGGCCAAAAACCAACTTTCCAACCAAATGACCAAAATGCCCTCGAGTCACTCGAGAACCGATCCAAATACACAACCAGCCTATATTCGATGTTCCGGAATTAATGAAATCGACGAAATTACCAAATGACACAAATACCCCCCGATGATGCCTAAAGTCAACCTGACACTTAAAGATTCTTCAACTTAGCAAATTTTTTCCACTTAAGATATTTCGACCACCTCGGGAATTGTGCCAACCACGCCCACTACACAACAAATCAAAACAAGCAAAGGGGGCTATCTACAAGGGCATAATAGGCAAAAACAAGAAGACTACCAAAATGACCAAGCGGGTCGTTACATCATCCACCACTAAAACACATGTTCGTCCTCGAACATAAAAAAAAATATAAAAAAATAAAAAGAAAAAAAGAAAGATGTACCTAGGGCATTAAAAAGTTGAGGATATCTCGCCCTTATATCCAACTCAGTTTCCCAAGTCGCCTCCTCCACCAGACGACCTCTCCATTGAACCTTCACAGAAGCAATTTCCTTGATGTTACACCTCGAAAAATTTTCCGTTAATGTACAATGAATAGACTAACGAAGAGCACGAAGTATATGGTATTTCAATAAGTAAATAATGAATTTTGATGACCCTAAGTAAGATTTCAAAGACACTCGATGTTAGACGAGAAAGTTTGCCAAGAGAAGGCAAGGCATATGATATGTATCGGAAAGGATCTACGAGTAACAAGTTAATGATGATTTAATGATGCCTTAGAGAAGGGTTATAACATCCCTTAGATTTTTAATGAGGTGATGAACAAGTGTCAAGAAGGTTCCATAAGGATCGGAGATCAAACGAGTCGACGAGAACGAGTTCGGATTGACTGGGCATTATACGGCCAAACATGCTAGCCGTATAAAACATACGGACTGTATGTTCAGCCGTACATTCAGCCCATATTGACACCCTTCTCTGGACCAAATCTACGGCAAGACATACGTTCAGAATAAATTATACGGACCGTATGTTGGTCCGTGTAGAAGTTAATTCGGGACATTTGTGTATTTAATAAGGGACCAAGTCTTATTTCATTTCATTTCCCTCTTCACTCCACTTCTCTCTAGAACATCTCTACATTTCTCCCACAAGATTTCAAGAGAAATTAGTGTTCAACTCCATCAAACCAAGTGAATCAAGTATAAGAAACCCATTAAAGTTCATCCAAGACAAGAATCCGAGGTGAAGGTGAAACTAGGTTTTTGCTCAAGTGAGGTGTTTGCACCCAAGGTTCATTCCTACACCATATAAGGTAAGTTTTATGGTATTTCCATGTTGTTTAAGGTATTTGAAAGTTGAAACACTTGGATTGTAGAAAGAAATAGAAAATGGGTCATGAATGTATAATAGTGTCACTTGTGAGTAAATGTTTGGATTGAGTCATGATTCTTGATACATTATGATTATAATCATGTTATAAATGATGTTGAGAAAATGGAATAGACATCGTATATGGATGAACGTAATCGTGTGATATGACCATGAATGTGGATGATTGGAAGTGAATCGAAAAGTAACGATAATGTAGGTGAATAAAGGCTATAGTTATGATGTTGTGAAGGTTATTATTGATGTTTGGAAGTTGATATATGATATGGAGGAAGTTGTATAAATAAAGGAGATGTTGTCCAATTTTCTCTAGCTTTAGTCATGTATGCTAAGTTATCGATTCTCTAATGTTAGTACATACTCTAATGAAGGTAGAAACGTGAGCATTGAAGAAGAGCGTGCAAGGGATAGAATAGTTGAACAAAGAGGTATGTAAGGCTAACCCTTCTTTCATAAGGCATGGTTCTTTGGCCAAATATCTATTCTTCTATGAGCCTATGATATTCTCCAATGATTCTATCTTTAAAAGGCTACTAAGCTCATGATCCTCGATATGTTACGATTGCACTAAGTTCCTTATATGATGAGTAATCCTTTAAGGATAGACGTAATGAACGACGATAGTAATGATGCTAAAGATGCTTATGAGATTATATGTATATGTGCCTATGTATGGCTATTATGAAACCCCGCGCTTATATAGCCGGGTAGAATATAGTAAATACGTATATGTATAATGCGCGCGCGCCACTGCAGTTGGGTACGTATAACACTGAGCCTTGGTAGGGCCAGGTATGTATGACACTGAGCCTTGGTAGGGTCAGGTATGTATGACACTGAGCCTTGGTAGGGCCAGGTATGTGAAACACCGAACCTTTATAGTCGGGTATGCTATGTAAAAGTTATGTAAATGCTATGTATATGATATGAATACGATTATGCTATGAATACAGAAATGCTATGAATATGAATATGTAGATGAGTACGAGTATGAATGAAAATATGAATACGAATACGAAAATGGATATGTAAATGAGTATGGATACGAATACGGATATGGATGTATGTACACGGATACGCAATAGAAATGGAATGTCCCTATGAGAAGCAAGTAAGTGTTATGACGATGATACTATTATCTCCCATCCTATGCTATTTCATATGTTATCTACTATGCTCTCTTATTGATGTTGATCATGCTTTACATACTCAGTACATTCTTCGTACTGACGTCCTTTTGTTTGTGGACGCTACGTCGTGCCCGCAAGTGGCTAGGGAGACAGACTTGATCCATAGCTATATTTCTCAGGGACTACATAGCGGAGCTCCATTTCATTCGGAGCTACAGCCTTTGGTACTGATTCTTTTGTGTATATATTTATGGGCACGGCGGGGTCCTGTCTCGCCTATATGATATGACATATTCTTCTTAGAGGCTCGTAGACATGTGTATATAGTTAGATGTGTTTGGCCTTGTCGGCCTATACTTTGGGATATTGTTTTGCTAGCCTTGTCGGCTTATGTACATTGACATGGGCATAGTTGCTAATGATGATATAAATGAATTGACGCCCAATGGGATTAGTATGATTGATGAATGAAAAGTATGATTTAGTTATGTGGCTCACCTACATGTAATGTGAGAGTATGTTAAGAGGTGCCCAGGTGGGTTAGCACCGGGTGCCCGTCGTGGCCCTCCAGTTGGGTCGTGACACTTGATCTCAACTTGCGAATCTGTGGGTCCAAGATAGCAATCGATTCCTCCTCATAGGACAGGTTCTGATCAGTCATTACTGAATCCCATCCAATCACATAAGAACCATCTGAATGGTACTTTTTTAGCATCGAAATATGAAATATGGGGTGAACGCCCAATAAACCAAGAGGCAAAGCCAACTCATATGCTAACTAACCAATACGCTGAGCGATCCCAAACAGACCAATGAACCTAAAGACCAACTTGCCCTTCTTTCCAAACCTTATCACACCCTTCATGGGTGAAACCTTCAGCAATACTTGCTCACCAAGCATGACCCCAAAATCAAGAACCTTCTAATCTGCACAACTCTTTTGCCTAATCTAAGCTGTAAAAAGCCTCTCCTGAATCAACTTTGTCACGCCCTGAACCATGGCCTGGGCGTAACACGGCACTCGGGCCTTGCTTGCATGTGTCCGAGCGAACCTCATGGCTTGCTTGTCAACATGGATATCAAAACAATATACTCTATATGATACAATTTAAATGAATCATGAAAATGTAATTTGCGGAATAAAGTCTTGAAATTATCTCATGGCGTGAAAAATCATGAAAACGTAATAGTACGCAAGCATGAAAACATAGCGACTCGTGAACTAACATCTGTCTATGAAACCTCTAAAACATGTACGAATACTAACTACCAGGACATGGCCCTGGACTACCATAACTGAATACTAATGCAAACTCCATGTTGAACCCCGAGAGGAGTGGGGCTCACCAATAAGCTGATAACTGAGGTGATCCTACTGCGCAGGTGTATGCTCCTGAAAACCCGTATCTGCACCGTGAAGTGCAGGCCCCGGGCAAAAGGGACGTTAGTACATGGTGAATAGTACTAGTATGTAAAACCTGCTGAAATGAAGAACATGGCACAACATAGGTATAGGACATGAACTGAAACCGAATGTAACTTGAACATGGCATGAAACGTGAGTAAAGTACTAAAACGTAAATCAATGAAAATACATGTATATATAACTGCTTGTAATGCGGGGAGTGCTATAGTATAACCGATAACATGATCCAGTACTTGCGTCCTACCAGCAGAACACTCACACCTTGCCAGGGATATGAGATTTAAGTAATAATAAGCATGTAAGGATCTAAAGCCATAATGAAGGTGTTGCCTCCTTGCTGATAACCTTTATCCTATAGTGGCTATATAGTTTCAGGCTATCTAAGCCTTCTCGGTTAACTAAGCAAATCCCAAAAACATGAACATGATATAGTTGGCTAAGAAGCCCATGATTTTCGTGAAATAACTTGTAATCATGATTTCACGAAATAACTTGTAACATGGTTTCATGAAATATCTTGTAATATGGTTTCATAAGATAACTTATCATAGTCTTGCAAACATGTTCTTGATTCATGAGTAATAACAATAGTTCATAATTATATATATAACTGACTTGAAAAGATGCTAGTAACTTGCTAGATAAAATCATACAGTTTCATATAAACATAATGAGAACACATGAGGAAGAATTCATGATTCATGGACTAAGCTAGGGTTCCTAATAACCGTAATGGAAGATTAGGAATACAATAATGAATATAGATACAAAATTCACGTACATAAATACATAAACACGGGCTACCAATATGTTAGGTTTAATGCCCTAGTATTTGAACTTCATGGATATCAAGAAATGGAGCATGGGGAAGAACGTAGAGATTCCCACGTGTGGATGGAAGTTCTACATACCTTAATTACTCTAAAACTTGAATTAAAGACTTGAATTTTGGAGAAGATTTCCTAAATCTTGATTCTTGAACCTTGAGATGGGTTTTCTTGAAAACCCTAGATTAGGAAGAATAATTTCTTGCTTAGATTATTAGAGTACATGTTAGAATTGAGTTGGAATAATTAGAGTAGGCTCACCTTGGTGTTCTCGATGATGGAAGAGGGTAGGAGGTCGTTCTCGGGCTTGAAGGAATGAAAAATAATGATTTGAACTGATATGGACGAATATATACTGCGCTTTCCGGAAAATTGAATTTTACACTCAGTTAAATGCGCGTATTTTGAAATACGGGCCGTATTCCGTATGGACTGCACTGTGTCTCTTCAGTAAAATGGCCATAACTCTTTGCATAGATGTTCGTTTGACTCCCATAATATACCGTTGGAAAGGTATTTCAAAGCTCTACAACTTTCATCAAGGAAGTTTTCCCAAATTCCAAGTACATTTTGAAATACGGGCCATATTTTGAAATATGGTTCAAATTTAACGATGTAACCTCTTAGTGTCAAATTCCAGAATGCTCAGAAATCTTTGGTACCAGTTTACGACTTGAAATACGGGCCGTATACTGAAATATGATCATTGTTCATGGGCGTAAACCACCATCTTATAACTGAAGAGGAAATTTCAAATTCCCACATTCTTTATCTAGTTTTCTAAGTCTAGGATCATGGTCAAAGCTTAGGTTAAAAGTACGGGGTGTTCCAAACTTGACCTTGTCAAAAGAATCCCCCAACAAGTCTGTACCTCGAGGTCTCACCTTAAATGTATCAAACCAACCAACTGGATAACGATACCTCCTACCATATAATGCCTCAAAGGGTGCCATCTCAATGTTCGAATGGTAACTGTTGTTGTGACCAAACTCCGCTAAAGGCAGAAACTAATCCCAATGACTGCCAAAATCTATCACACAATCCAGCAACATATCCTCAAGGACCCAAATAGTACGCTCGGACGGTCCATCAATCAGAAGGTGATATGTTGTACTAAGCCCCACTCGAGTACCCAACTCCTTTTGCATAGATTGCTAGAATTGAGATGTAAACTGAGTGCCTTGATCCGTAATGGTAGAAATAGGCACCCCATGCAATGAACTAACTTTCGAATGTCAATCCAGTCCAATTTCTCTGATTGCAAATAGTCTGAATCGGTACACAATGAAATAACTTAGTCCATCATTCTATAAAGACCTAGATAGAAATCAAATTTCCCCAACTACCAAGTTAATCCTACCATAAGTCCATAGCAATTTGCTTCTCCGCTTGATCCGCCAAACCTTCCTTTAACTTAGTCTAATAATCTGATCCTCACTCATTTGATCCGGTCTTACTTAAAATAACTAATTTTGATTATAACCATAACTCTGACGCAATTTGGTGGGTTCCACAATTATCTCATAGTCTTTGTCAACTGTACCTGCCAAGTACTCTAATTCCATTTATCTTTTTCCACACCTTCCAAAATCATCTTGAGTACCATGAATCCATAGAAATCAAGCTATCACACAGCACAAGTCCAAATCAAGACTCTATCTGTCTGGAAAAAGGAGTTGTGCTTGTTCTGAGCAAATTCTAAGCATTTCCATCCAAAACTAACCTCATCCAAGGCCGATTGTGCAAATTCGAAATCTAATAGTTTCATTTTGATGAGTTAAAACCACTGAATCAACACTCACTATCTGAATCTTCTTATCCTTCAAGTAATATATTGTGCACATCATCCTTGGGATTATCTTGCCGTGCCAATGCTGTAAAAGTCAACCAATAACTCTAAAATTTCCCCTACCCATTTGTACCTCCTCCACCTCATTAAGTATCTGCGCAGACCGATAAAATTTTCCCATAAGCTATCATCACCAAATGTTATCATATTCCCTTGTAATCTCTAAAACCCTTGGCAAACCTGCGATACCTTTATTTTGAACTGAAAACAATCCAATCGTTAGAAATGGGTTACTCGATTAGCCATAGATCTTATGGTAACATATCCATAAGCCACCTGACATTAAATGAACAAACTTGTCCTGGTTAAAACACATCATACCTTGAATGCCACCAATAATCGGCCGAACCGTTTCCAAATCTTTATAAGTGAACAGTAAGCCTTTCATAAGTCTGTGGTGATCCATTCTAATCCGTTGTTCCTGAATCCTCAACCTCGCGCTGTCATTTCCAACCTCAAAATCTGAAATTTGCCTAAGTAGTCAATCAAATACCCACGAGCTATACCTTAAGACTTTAATTCTTCATATCCGTCAACTCGCACTAATCACCCAAATATGATAAACTTCAAAGAATCTAATTACATCGATCTCTCCTCCTTGTATTTCCACTAACTTATTCATCACTGCAAATACTCCAAAGTAAGGCCTATGTCCCTATGCTTTATCCTTCACAACCCTAAAATATCTGAGTACAATACTTATTACGCCTTTAGCAAATCCAAAAGTATCAATCATACAATCCATGTGTCTTACCACGCACAATACCCTCAAGTCATTCGTATTTGAAATACCCAACCATACGACCTAATCTTAACACTTCAACATAGTATACTACCGCTGACATCGTCTTACCTTGAAAATATGACTCTAACTTTCCATCGTAGAGACTTCCCTTTATTAATCAACTCTTACTTGTCCATTCAAGTATGATGTGGAAATACCCATCTTGGTAATACACAAGTTACCTTCTCATCAATATTCAATCATAAGGTCCTGCTGGCACCTGCGTACACTAAGTCAAATTGTCCGCGAACTTCCTCAATCAAACTTATCATTCCCACACCCAACCTGAATGGGATAACATAACGCCACCATAACCCGTACATGATTTAAGTAGTCACGCTGATACAAATCCAAGTCTTATGAACCCTAATCCTTCGAAGCCGATAGTAAGATGCCTTTTATCTCGAATCTCCAGTTTCTATATCCCATTCAAAACCACGTTTATCATCATCAACCGGAAATTACTTAAACTTACCGAGGGTTGGATCAAAATATCATAAATCTTAAAGAATAGCTAAACCACTCATAGAGATAGTAGTAAGCCCCAATCTAGAGCGTCTGAAAGTTCCCCTTGCCTCACTCGAACCTTAAAACTGAATGTTCCTCTAAGTCAAACGCATCACATATACCATTCTTCTCATACCTTCCTACCAGAAGATACTTGATGGACCCTGGTTATCCTAACAACTAATCACAGTTTATGTAAAACCTCAACTACCATTGAAATGATCCATAATCTGTAGGTGATCCACTACACATAAATCCCTACCAACGTCTTCATATAGCTCATATTGATTTCCTTGCCAAAATCCCTTAACAGGAGAATCATTCTTCCATCTTAGTTCATGAGTTTACTAACTCCGCACAGATACCCAAGTCCTCTGGTTAATTCACTTCCCTTTGCCTAGACTATTTCCACTGATCCTCAATTTATCCTCTGAAATATACCTAGCGAGTTGAATTATTTCACACCCACTACTGATCGTAGGACTTGCTAAGTTAAAGCCACAATCACAAAATCCACATTTTCCCTATGTTAGAAGCAACAATCGGTAACTTTCTAAGTAATTAGATCTTCAAACTCACCCATCACTAGATTCATTTCCATTAGTTTGTCATCAAGTTTTCCCTAGAAGCCTACGACATACTCAAACTTACCGATCAATTCGTGTTCAACTAAATTTACTTCATAAACAAAGTATTCTCCCAAAATCACAAGCTCATAGTTCAAATAACTCCTTCTATCATCTTAACCCCAAGATATCAAGCGAACCTGCAAACATGACTCTTACTAAAAGACTATACCTGACTATTCCCACAAGATTCAGTCACCCATAGTAACGTTCGGCCCAAACGATCACATCCACCACTTGTGCTTATCTTATAACTGAGAATGATCCATTCGAATTCCTTTCATTACATCTATGTTCCGTCAAGTAGCTGAAGACTCTCCACATGCATCCTAAAATAACGTCATAATTCCTTATACCTTACCATAAAAGGTCATCTTTCCTGTTTATATATTTCCCAAACTTCTCTTCATGGCCTCATCAACTATTCCTTTGGTGACACAAGACTTAGTTGTGAGGTATACTTGTTATATTTGGAAGTAAAGAGTGTCATAGACTCTTTACGTTGATTGAGATGGTTTGTATGATTCATTCCACGGTTGAGTTGATTTATCTAAGTCCTGATATGGCTTATGACATTGTGACTCATACTTTCATTGGCATTTGATTTCATTGATTTATCATGCTTACTTTTGAGTTGGTGTTTCATATTAGGGTTCTAAACTTGAACCATACTTTAAATGTTCATCTTGCATACAATATATGTATATAAGGCACATCCGATAGGGGGTGAGGATGTGGCCTATCTTGTGATATATATATATATATATATATATATATATATATATATATATATAAGGCACATCGATAGGGGTGAGGATGTGGCCTATCTTGTGATATATATATATATATATATATATATATAAGGCACATCCGACGGGGGGGGTGAGGATGTGGCCTGTTTGTGAACTTATAATCCGAGGTCTGTTCCATAGTGAGTGGACTCCAGATCCTAAGTATATTTCGGAGCGGGAGGTACATAGAGTTCACGGGTCCCCCATGGGTCATGACTATTGAGCGAACAATGCCTTTATCATGTGTGTACCGGTTTGAGGTATTTGGCCAGTGCATTGCGTTGCACAGCATTGCATTTTATTCTGAATCAATCGTATGGCTCTTCACGTCTAATTTGGTATGGTCTGTTTGTATCGATTTGGCATGGTCTGTTTGTATCATTGTGGTGGCATAGATTGGATTATAGAGTGGGTGAGATTGCGGAGTAGTGACTCTGCCTAGGTTCAGAACTTGGTTTTGTGATTATCACTTGAGATTATTGAGACTCGACAGACTTGTGGTTTAGAAGTTTCATCTTAAGTTGTGATTCAGTTATGGGATATTCTGTGACCTTGGTTTGGGTATTATGCATCTATCTGCTTATCTTGTTGATTTTATGCGGATATGCGTGAAATAATCTTAGTCGGCCTATGATGCTTACTCAGTACCTGTTGTTTGTACTGATGCTACGCTTGCTATACTCTTCTTTTGAGTGTAGAGTCTATTGTAAGTTCTATTTCTAATCCTCGAGAGTGTTTCCCGAGATGGTGTTATTGGAGACTTAGGGTGAGCTACTGCCAGATCTGCAGCTCGAGTTTCCATTCTTCGTATACTTGTCATCTATTTCTAGACAGTATTCCTTTTGATGTTATGAGCCTTGTATGGCAACATTCAGATAGTTCTTGTTATATATTCAGACCTATGTGTTTATTAGTAGCTCTTGTGCTGACTTAGACCAGATGCCTTGGGTAGAAGATGTATTCCGCACTTATCCTCTTTTAATTGATATTGAGATTTAATATTATTACATTGTTCTTCCGCATTGATAGATTGCATGTTAGGTAAGGGAAGGGTTTGCCTACCAAGGTAGGAAATGGTAGGTGCCCGCACGACTAAGCGATTTTGGGTCGTGACAAAACGGCTAAAGTCAAGTTTCCAACCAAGTACCCAGAAAGCCCCCGGGAGCCTCGTGAACAAAACCAAATACCCTATCAAGTCATAAACGACCCTCCGGATCTCACGAAATCAACAAAATTTCAAAAAAGGTTTGTTTACCCATAGGTCAACTATTGGTCAAATGCTTTCACTAAAGAGTTCTAATTCTTTCAATTTTCACTAGAATCGCCCGATAACCTCAGGAACTGGGTCGATGGGGGTAAAATGGTCAAAACACGTATAACAACTGAATGGGTCGTTACGGTTACACCAGCAAGAACAGATGTTGCAGCACCTAGTTCACCAGCAAGAGCCGATGCCGCAAAGTCAATTTCACCAGCAAAAACCAATGCTGGAAGAAGACTCGATTCAGTGGCATTCTAATGAGATTCTTATCTTGATTATCATCAAGGTCTCCCTTGTCACCACCCGAGCCACGGGCCATGACGGGTATCCGGGGCTAACCACCGAACACCACTCGTTCTGTTACTTATCTGCTTTTATTCAGAATATATATTCATAATCATAGAAAACTATCATCATTTGAAGCATATTTACTGTTATAAGCATAAGCCCTTCGGCTAACCAAATAGTACTACAAATACATACATATACATGGAAACTATGGGACCATACTACCCACACATGCGTATCTACGACCCTCTACTAGAGTACTAGATATATGGACGGGACAGGACCCCGTCGTGCCCAAATCATGAATATATACACATATGTACCAAAAGAATAATCAATGGCACCTCCGAAAAATGGAGTGCTCTCACGACAGCTACTAGCTCCTATGGATCTGCACCGTCTCCCTGCCTACCTGTGGGCATGAACACAACATCCAAAGAAAAAGGACGTCAGTACGAACATTGTACTGAGTATGTAAGGCAGGAATGAAGTAAACATAATAAGGAGATCATAAGTCATGAGATGAGGATACAACCTGTCTACTCTTTTAAGTATAGGTACATTTCATATACATACATTATGCATAAACATATCATGTGCCTTATCATAGCGTGTGCCTTATCATATCACATATGCATCATCATACCATACATGCATCATACATCATTATGTCGTTAGCCCGCGTCCGGGTAACCATCATATGCAGTCCACTAGTGGTGTCGTGCCCGGCCCTCTAGGCGCGGTGTAAACATAGCAGCCCGCTTTAGCGGTGACATGCCCGGCCATTTTGGAACGGTGGAATCGTATGCAGCCCGCCGTGGTAGTGACATACCCGGCCAATTAGGTACGGTGGAATCACATCATCATACATATCATGCATTTATCATCATACATATCATAGACTCATCACTATCATTCATTTCATGGACATATCATGGCTCTATCATAATTTAATATCATTAAGCATATATCATCAAATCATACCCTAGAACTTGAAAGCAACTATAGCTGTGTCGGGGTGACATAAGGTCGTGGACCCCCGATTACGTTATGGAGTAACCCTAATCGTTATATATCTCATCTTGGAGGGACTACATTTTAAGGTGAGTGTACATGAGGAGAACATCATTAACTTTGCAGATACATCATATCATAATCTCTAGAATCCTTAGGCTTGAACTTAGCATTATCGTCATCGTATTCTTAGCACATCTC
>NC_081347.1:27832499-27919023 GCF_029784015.1 Lycium ferocissimum | reverse complement strand
GAAAAGGGTTTTGGTACCACGTTTAGATAATAACTTGTTTTTAAAAATTATCCAACAAGATATAAATGTTTAGTCTAAAAAGGTTTTTAATACGCACTCTAACGCTCACAATCCCTTTCAAATGCTTAGACGACGTTTCGTTCGCATTCAAACCAACTAGTGCTACAAGCTACATTGTTAGTCATTCCTTTCCTATCTCATTCCAAACTTGTTTAACATGACTTAGGGAACTTTTGGACAGCTTGTATATCATTCAATTCAGTCAACTCACGGCCAAACAGCCCATACAACAATACTATTTCACTTTTACTACATGTTCATAATGACATTCAATCATTCAACAACATTACTTCACTTCTAACCTCAAACAGTCCACGGTTTGGACTCGCTTATACATCTCAACTTGATTTGTTTCACTAACACCTTAATTCACATACTCAACATACATACAATATACCACAATGTGCACTACAACAACAATCAAAATTTGGCACAAAACAGTCCATAATCTTCCCTAAAAAAATCTTTTACACGCTTCAATGCCATTCTTACAACTTCTCGATTTTCACTCATTTATCCACATTACAACACCTTCAATCCACATCCAATATATATGCACAAGAAGACCAAACATAATTCCATTCAAGTCCGCAACACATGGCTCATTTAAACTTTAAGAAAACGAGCCCAATTCTAACATGCACATCATAAACCAATTCTACAATCTTAGTTCCATTACATATGGTGGCACACATTTATTTACCAACAATACATGCAAAATGGAATCAACCATTGCTTCACCAAGCTCACGGCTCAACCTCAAGTTCGACCACAACAACAACCCAACAACAACATGCATGAATTATACATTCAAATCTTCATACAACACAAGAACAATGATCATTCTTACCTTGTAACTTGTCCTTCAAACTTGGCCGGATCTTCCAACTCTATGGAATGCTACACCTCCTTGTCTCTACCCAACAACTACCACACGTCCTTTATACACTTGATGAGGGATTTATCTACTTGGAAAAATTGATTTTTGGATCAAAAATGGAGGAGGGTGTTCTCGACGCCTTGTAGCCGAGAGCCTCTCTCTCTATCACTATACTTTTCCAACTTTGTAATGTTGAAAATGAAATTCTAGTTGGGTTATGAATCAGAATTCCCTTTATATATGCAGTCACAAAGTGGACATGTGTCCCACCCAAGTTCTTAGCCAATAAGAGTTGGCCAAATCCTAAGTGGGACCCACACGGCCACTTAGGCTCACTAATGATGTAATTAAGTTCTTAATCTCACTTAGTCATCCAATCTTGGTCAATTAATCCTTGTTCTCCAATAATGTTCTTATACCAAACGAAATTCATAGGCTATTTGATGCATCGAAACGAAATCGGGAGATGAAAACCCTTACCGGGAACCCTAAAACCGCTTTGTCTTTAACTTGTCACACTTAGCTTTATAATGTCCCTATGTAAAGATACGGGACATAACACTAATCTTGGACTTGAATTTTTGGGGGCTATGGCCGAATGGCCTTAGATGTTCATCCAAAGTTCTTGATTTTTTTTCTAAGTGTGGAATGGTGAAAAGATGACTTGTTAGTCATCTTTTGTTCACTTATGTAAGTAATACAAGTGTCCCATGGCCCACACATGGGTTGGACCAATTAAATTTGGCCACACCATGTGTGGGGACCATATCCACACCACACGGCCACATGGCCAATTTTTCATGAATTGCCAACTTTCAATATTTCACTTTTAGCCCCAAATTTTCCTAAATGATCCATGCCAACAAATTCATGAACAACTTATATCTTAAAACAAAATCGAAGCTCAAAAGTCTCGACTTCGTATCCCGAAATGGTCTTGTCCCTAACTTATCATGGCTAACCCGGATTGTCCCGTTGTACAAAATACGGGATATAACATCCCCCGAAGAAAGGGGGTCAGTACGGAATATGTACTGAGTATGCAAAACGAAAATACGGTGGAGGAATCATAACTGAAACAAGAGATACAGAAAATAAGTACAATGTGCAAAATGTCAAAATATTTAGTTTAAAAGTACAAATCATGCATGGGGCTCAGGAACTATGGTCGCCGCCTGTCATTGGCGCCATAACACAGCATCACACCTAAGATTTCATATCTCCGTAACCCGACATATCCCATAACGCATCATAACGCCATAGCACAGCATAACACCAAATATAAACGGAACCCGACCCTCTAGCGAGGAGCTCGATGAACCGTAACACAACATCACACCGGAATATAACATAGTGCGCACGAAACATAACCGGCCCGGGACTCGGTGAAGGATGTAACAACCATATGCACGAGCAGAGTCGTGAGTAACCATATGCATAAAAATCATTATCATAGACTCAATAGATAAATAAGTAGTCCATACTCGGGAGTTAAGGCGATAGTCATACTAAGTCCTTTTCGAAAGTCGCTAGGAACAAACATAGAAAAGTCTCGGGGCCCACAGACGGGTATCAACCCCATCCGAGCCCGCCTATGAAAGTTGGGGGATATCATGCCTTATGGAATCTCCTACAGACGGGTATCAACCCCATTCAAAACGCATTCTAACGTTAGTAGCCCTTTTCTACATTTATATTCAATTCAACTACCTACATTCAAACTAATATCAACGCTCATACGTTCAATTACTAATCCGGAACCATTCAAACAATATTCAAGAACACTTTAAACAATTCATACTATATTTCAAACAACCCAACTAATGTACCAATTCACCCGAAAACCACCCCAAACCCGACAACAACAACAACAACAACAAGTTCCTCACTTCCGAATTCATGAATTACATCAACAATTCATTTGTTAGCAATGTCATTCCCATAAATATACCAACCACATAGGAATCACGTTGACTTCCAAATCAGCCCGCAACAATTACAACATCAACTTGAATCATTAAAATCTCATTATCAACATAGAATTCACAACGACAACAACTAAAACACTAAGTAACATTAATTCACTCCTTCTCACACAACATGACCTATATTCGGCCACCCCCATACCCATATATATTGATGATTCTCATCCATTTCAACACACTACAACCACTAAACATGCTAAATAAAATTTAATTCATCACTCCCACACAACATTACATACACACGGCTACATGCCATCCACACGGCTCAACTTCAACATGCCATATTTCATGAATTTCATCCATTTTTACATACTACAACATACATAAACCATCCATAACATATAAAAACAAGATTAAACCTTACCTTTCTTCTTAACTTCACAACTTAACTAAGGTTGACAAAGGATGAAAATGAGCGGTTTATTGACTCAAACAACAACTCCACATTAATAAGGACCCTTCAATTAGTGGGTTTGCTAGAAAGAAATATTTTTTTGATGTCTATTTTTGGTCTTCAAATTTTTGCAACCATGGCCGAATGGCCTTCTCTTTGGCTTCTCCAAGCTTCTTGATTTTTCTAAGTGTTGAGATGATGAAGAATGGTCACTTAGTCATCTTTAGTAGCATATATTAGGCTTCCATGTGTCCATGGCCCACACCCCATGTGGCCGGCCACATGCCCTCTTGTTTTTTTTTTTTCCTTTTTCCATGAAATAATTACTTTCCAAAAATAACGTTTAACCCCAAATTTTCTTAATATTCCATACTACAAAATCATAAGCAACTTATGTCTTAAAACAAGATCGTGGTTAACTCGGATTGTCCCATTGCACAAAATACGGGATATAACAGCCATGAAGTCTCACATTCTCCTTAAGGTATAACCTTGCATAATCTTCAGCTGAATGTGTGGTTCTGACTGGGAGAAAGTGGGCTGCGTTTGTTAATCTATCCACAATCACCCATATAGTATCATGCTTTCCTCGAGAGCGGGGCAATCCTACAATAAAATCCATATTGATCACTTCCCATTTCCACGTAGGAATTTCTATTGCTTGCAATAATCCCCCTGGCTTTTGATGTTCTACCTTTACTTGTTGGCAATTTGGACATTGTTCTACAAATTCTGCTATGTCTCTTTTCATGCCATCCCACCAATACATCAATTTAAGATCATGATACATTTTCATCGTTCCTGGATGAATAGAATATCGGGAGTAATGAGCTTCCTCTAGGATTCGGCGGCGTAATTCTGCCACATCCGGAACACATAGCCTGCCTCGGTATCTAAGAACTCCTTCTGTGGAAATTTCAAATGGTGACTTTTCTTTTGGGAACTTCACACCTTTATAATACTTCAATTTGGGGTCCTCGTATTGACGCTCTTTTATTTCCGCGTCCAAGGATGAAACTGTGGGATTGTTAACACTATCTGCATCGCCGAATTAATTATGCGCACTCGAGGCTAGCTAGTTGATGGAGCTCATGAATCATTTCTTTCTTCTCCGAGGGAACTTCATAAGCTACCCATTGATCGGCGGCTAAGCGCATCCCGCTACTACATTTGCCTTCCGGGTGGTATAAGATATTCACATCATAATCTTTCAATAATTCTAACCACCGCCTCTGTCGCAGATTCAACTCCTTTTGTTTGAAAATATATTGGAGGCTCTTATGATCTGTGTAGATATCGACATGCACGCCATACAAATAATGTCTCCACATTTTCAAGGCATGAATAACTGCAGCCAATTCAAGATCATGGGTTGGGTAATTCTTTTCATGTTTTCGCAGTTGTCTTGAAGCATAAGCAATGACTTTTCCATGCTGCATTAATACGCATCCTAACCCCACACCAGAAGCATCACGATACACAACATAGCAATCCGGCCCTTCTAGAAGCATTAAGACTGGAGCTGAGGTTAACCTGTCCTTCAACTCTTGGAAGCTACGCTCACAAGCGTCATTCCACTGAAATTTTACTGATTTCTGAGTTAACTTCGTCAATGGGGCTGAAATAGATGAAAAGCCCTCTACGAATCTTCTATAATAGCCTGCCAAACCCAAAAAACTACGAACTTCTGTAGGCGTCGTAGGCCTTGGCCAAGACTTTACAGCTTCAATTTTCTGAGTATCAACTCTAATGCCATCATCTGAAATGACATGGCTCAAGAATGTCACAGAATTTAGCCAAAACTCGCATTTTGAAAATTTTGCATACAATTCCCGAGTACAGAGAATTCCAAGAACAATACGTAGGTGATCTGCATGTTCTGATTCTGTGTGAGAATACACCAAAATATCATCAATGAATGCTATCACGAACAAGTCCAAGAGAGGCCTGAATACATTATTCATTAAGTTCATAAACACTGCCGGCGCATTTGTCAGCCCAAACGACATCACTTGGAATTCATAATGGCCATATCTTGTTCTAAAAGCTGTCTTAGGAATATCTTCTTCTCTAACTCTCACTTGATGATAACCCGACCTCAGATCTATTTTGGAAAACCATTTAGCACCTTGTAGTTGATCAAATAAATCATCAATTCTTGGAAGGGGATACTTGTCTTTATCGTCACCTTGTTCAGCTGTCTGTAATCAATACACATTCGTAGGGAGCCATCTTTCTTTTTCACAAATAAAACTGGCGCTCCCCACGGTGATGAACTAGGTCTACTGAACCCCTTTTCGAGCAAATCTTTCAATTGTGCCTTTAGCTCTTTTCATCCAATAAGGAGGAATGGAAATAGGCTCGGTATCCGGCAACACATCAATGGCGAAGTCAATCTCCCTTTCTGGAGGAAGGCCTGGAAGTTCATCTGGAAATACATCCGAAAACTCATTCATTACCGGAACGATTGGAGAGTTGGCGATGTTGCCTCGGTGTCATGAACTCGGACTAAATGATAAATGTAGCCCTTAGCTATCATCTTTCTCGCCTTAAGGTAAGAAAATAAACACTTTGCCCTTGGGTTAGTATTACACCTTTCCATTCAAGCACGGGCTCTCCAGGTGAAATCGAACTAATTTCGCTCGGCATTCAACATTAGCATAACATGAGGCCAACCAATCCATACCTATTATAACATCAAAGTCTAGCATTTCTACTCGACTAGATCGGCTTTAGGTTTAGCGATCACATATCACGATAATACAATCTTTATATACTTGTTTAGCTATCACGGGGTCACCGACCGAGTAGACACCTCGAAAAGGGGTTTAATTGGCTCGGGTTTCGCTGATACGATTAACAACATAGGGGGTAATATATGATAACGTGGAACCCGGATCTATCGATGCGTACGCGTCATGAGAAAACACGGTCAATGTACACAACTACGTACGGGAGGACTCGAGACCCTTTCGCCCGTCTAAAGCATATAAGCGTTGCTGTGTGGCACCTGAAGTAGATGCTCCCCCTCGGCCAGTTAGATGCAGGGAGTCGCCACTATAGGACGTCTGCGAGAGGATCCTGCCTCACCGACCGTGGGGTGAACCCCGCCTACGCCATATCTCGCGGACAATCTCGCGTGATGTCCGTCTGTCCACAAATATAACATGCATGCGCGCTTACAGCGGCATGACCTTGAGTGCAATTTTACGCGGCGCATCGAGAGGCAGCGGTCTCCGCAGCGTAATCTCCCCCCCAGCGAGAACACAGGGCCTCGAACTGCGGCCACGCACGAACGGAAAGAGCGGTCGAATCTCTGCCTGTCGCCGGGGAGGTGCGCTCGTCTTGAGCGCTGGTGCCTAGAGTATGTCTGTCTTGATCCACATACATAATTACCACACAGTGCCCATGGAGTAAACGGCCTTTTTGTTTTGCCTGTCAACGTCGCGATCCCTGCTGCGGAGGTTGTTGTCCTTCGAATTTTGGGCATGGGCTTGAATGCGGGAAATATCATCCCGTCTTGCAATGAAGCCGTCAGCGATCTTTGAATAAATGTGGCCCTAAGCCACTCACAAATCTGTGCACCCTGTCGCCCATGTCGGCTACCATAGTAGGAGCATATCTAGCCAAAGAATTAAATTGAAGGCGGGATAAGGCACCATTACCCCCCTGAACTATACCCGAATTTGCTACGACACAACTTACCTTTCCCTGGGCCCTATTACCCCCCTAAACTTATTTAAAACGGAATAATTATCCCCCTAAACGCTGATGTGGCAAAGAGAGTGTGTTTCACTCTCTTTGAGAGAGTGAGAAACATAAAAAAGGGGAAAGCTTAATTATTATTTTTTTTAAATCTGCATTTTCTTAAAAATTTGAAAATAAATCTAGTCTTCCACATTTAGTTTTAAAAAACGGGTTTTCCACATGTTAAGAAAATAATTAATTTTTTCAAAATTTTATAAAAATTCAGTTTTTCACATTTTGGCAAGAAAAACATTTTTCCGGATTTTATTTGAAAAATAAAAGTGTCCTAAGAAAATGAAATCAAGATTTTTAGACATTTTAAAAAAATAATCAAGTTTTCCATATTTTTAACAAATCCATTTTTCCATATTTTAAAAAAAAAATCATTTTTAGGTTTTTTTTTTTCTTTTTCAAAAATGGGTTTTAAAAAAAAAAAACAAAATTTCAATTTTTTTTTTTAAAAAGGGTTTTAAAAATCCTTTTTTTAAAAGAAAATTCGTTTTTTAATCCATGTTTTTAGTTTTTTTTTTTTTAAATGGGTTTAAAAAAAAATCAAATTTTCAAATTAAAAAAAAAAAGACGGGTTTTAAAACTCATTTTTTTTAATGAAAATTCAGTTTTTTATTTTTATTTTAAAAAAAATTGACACGTAAGCTGAAAAAATTAAAAAAAAAAAGAAGAAAACAAATAAATACACATGTGGCAAGGAGAGTGTATGTCACTCTCCCATATGAGAGTGGGCATCAGCGTTTAGGGGGGTAATTATTCCGTTTTAAATAAGTTTAGGGGGGTAATAGGACCCTGGGAAAGGTAAGGTGTGTCGTAGCAAATTCGGATATAGTTCAGGGGGGTAACGGTGCCTTATACTCCCGGGCGCTCATATTACCTTGCTTCAAATTCAGAAATCTATCCGCTCTAGCTCGGCGGACCTCGGGCGGCAAATAATGACGAATGAAAGCATCAACAAATTCTTGCACACGGGAGAGAAGGCGCATTCTCTTGCCTCGACGCTATCCAATTATTGTACCATAATACCGCCACATCTCGGAGTCTATATGATGCTAACTCCACTGATTCGGTCTCAGAAGCATGGATAATCCGCAACGTTCTTAGCATCTCATCAATAAAGCCTTGCGGGTCTTCATCCGGCTTCGACCCAAAGAATTCCGGAGGATTTAGGCTCATGAAGTCACGGGCTCTAGTACTAGCTGAACGATCACTTGGGCCCGCATTTTGCCTTTGTGCCTGGGCGGCAACCAACTGTGTCAATAAATTAATAGCCTCGGTCACTTGTTAACCCGATGTAGCCGGTGCAGGAACCGGAGGCATAGGAGCTGGAGCTGAAGCCACTTCTTGCTCTTCTGTAATATGCGGAGTAGTAGAGGCACTAGATAAAGCCTCATGATGTGATTCATCCTCATTTGCATTCATGGGCGGCTCCCGCCCGCCTTTTCATAGTAATCTTGCCCTTCGGCGCATTTAGCTTTTCCTTTTGGCGGCATTTACGAAATCACAACATACTCATTAGGAGGATTAAATCTTATACTCGGCTCTATCGCACGATTTCATGAGAAGGAAGATGGTCACTTTTCCTAAATGCCCTGTAGCCTCTTGTTTATTAGCGTGGCGCGCAACACACCATAAACAAGACTCTACTAGACACGGCTCGTAGATACTTCCTAGGACTGAACTGCTCTGATACCACTTTACGTCACGACCCGGACTACGGGCCGCGACGGGTATCCGGGGCTAACCACCGAATACCATTCATTCCGTTATCTATATGCTCTCACTCATAATGCTTGCTCAATTTCATAAAAACATAGCATCATAGGAAACGTAATTTACTTTTATAAACATAAGCCCTTCGGCAATCAAACTAATATATACATGCATATACATACAGACCATGGGACCATACTACCCACACATGCGTATGTACGAGCCTCTACTAGAGTACTAGACATATGGACGGGACAGGACCCCGTCGTGCCCAATCATGACTACATACATATATATATATATATACATACATATATATATATATATACATATATATATGTTACATCCCGTATTTTGAGCAACGGGACAACTCGAGTGAATTATGAGAAGTTAGGGACGAGGCCATCCCGAGAGACTTGCGATTGTTTTAAAGGCTTAAATTGTGTATGATTTTAATGTCTTGGAAATGTTAAGGAAACATTTGGAGGAATTTTCCATTTTTAGTAAGTGTCTTTATTTTTGGAAAGTTTAAAATTCTTCAACAAGAAAGGAAAGAAAATAAAAAAAAAAAAAGAAAAACATGGACCATGTGGCCGGCCACATGCATGTGGGCCAAGGCCACATGGATGGCTAATATTTGTAAATAAAAGATGACTTAAGGGGACCATTTTCATCATCTTCTTCACTTGGAATTTTCAAGAAACTTTGAGAGGAAAAAAGAAGCCATATTCGGCCCTTAGGGGAAAAAAATAGGATCAAGTTTTCTCCACTAAAAAAATAAATTCCTCAAGCAAAGTTGCTAATTCAAGGGTGCTAAGTAACGTGGTGTTGTTATTTCGGAAGATAGTTCGCTCGTTTGTTCTAACGACTAACTTGGGTCAAGTGAAGAAGTGAAGAAGGGAGGTTAGTTTTAATCTTGTTTTCTTGTGTTATGGATGGTGTATATGTGTTATTGTATGCTTAAATGGAAGAAAATCATGTGAGGGTGGAAGTTGGAGTTGGCCGTGTATGGTAGTTGTGGCTATATATATATGTGTTGTGGAATAATTCATGAATTCATGCTAGTTGACATGTTTTAATTGTTGTAGTGTGAAGAAAAGAATGAAATCATCCTTTGGTGTAGAATTGGGTGTTGGCCGAATGGCCCTCTTTATGTGGTCTTGAATGAACAAATCGTCATTAGTGTTTTCATTGTTGTCGTTATGGATTGTATAAGGCAAAATGCAAGTTTGATTACTTAGAATGAGATTATGTTGGTTATGGGAATTTATGTGAATTTTATGTAATTTTTACCTTTATGAATATTGCATTGTTAGTATGTGGATTAATGTTGTAAATCATGAATTTGGAAGATAAGAATGTGTTTGGTGTTGCCTTCGGGTTTGGAGATGAGTTCGGGTGAGATGGAGTATGGTTTGAGTTGTTTGGAGAATTTTGTGAATTGTTTGAAATGTTCTTGAATATTGTTGGAATAGTTTTGAATTAGTAATCAAATGTATAAATGTCGATATCGGTCTGAA
This sequence comes from Lycium ferocissimum, assembly GCF_029784015.1. Classification (NCBI taxonomy): domain Eukaryota; kingdom Viridiplantae; phylum Streptophyta; class Magnoliopsida; order Solanales; family Solanaceae; genus Lycium; species Lycium ferocissimum. The sequence goes on along the minus strand of NC_081347.1, from coordinate 27,908,715 downwards.
TGTAAGTAGTTGAGGTAAGTTATTGGAATATTATGAATGTTGTTGAATTATGTAGAAAAGAGCCATTAAGGTTAGAATGTATTTTGAGTTGATTGTTGATGTTGTAGCTTGGTTATTGGTTTGGTTGTTGTTGAAATGAGCCGAGTTGAATCTCGGGGATGCTATATGTATAGGGGAGATGCTGCCCAACTTGTTATAGAACAATATTGGTTAAGCTTGGAAATTGTAAGTCTCATGAATAGTAATCGGTCAATGTGACCATTTGCAGATTTTGGCGAAACGGAAGTGAATTTGGAGAGGCGTAAGGGGCATATAAGGTATGTAAAGCTTTACCTATTCTTTCCTTGGCACGTCCTAGGTATGATAGGCTTTGATACGAGCCTAGAGGGCGATTCTACTCCTCGGAATTTACGTCAAAAAAGTACCCTTTTCATTCAAAAGAGAATTGAAGTGAAAATTGTGCGAATAGTTAGAAAGATTGTTTGAACCTCTAGAACTTGTGTAAGTGAAATCCGAATACCTTAGAACCTTTATGAATGCCGTTATGAAGTTCAATATATGTAATTTATATACGCCACCTCATTTGACTGAGGTAGGCCCACTTTGTCCGGTTATTTCTTATTAATCCGTCTGAACTACTTTTGAATTAAACATTAAGAGATATTTTAAACTACCTTTCCAACTACTAAAGATTAACGATATAATTATTTATTTGAATCATATGACCTACTTTGGGAGTTGTAACTACTTTAGGAAGATTAGTTTGGTACAAAACCTTCTGATCTCCGAAAGACTCATGCTCGTTGTTATCAAACGTTTGCTATAAGGTCTATCATCCAAGTTATAATGATCGAGTCTCTACAAAATATTGTATGTTTGGTATTGCATATGGTTTTCTCACTACTCTGCTCGTGCAAGCTTTATACGTCTTTCACCGAGTCCCGGGCCGGGTATGTAATCGTGCACAGTCTCATTGCATTATTCACCGAGTCCCTCACTAGAGGGCCGGCACGCTACACATATACATATATGATGATCAGATGGTGTGATGATATGGGGATGGCGGCCAGGATGGCGTTTGATAATCCTATTCACCGAGTCCCTCGCGGAAGGGCCGGGTACGGCATATGCATATGATTACATGATTTCATGATTGCTATATATGATGTTTACATGACTTTACTTACCGAGTCCCTCCCTGGAGGGGGCACGTTGTATATATTTAATGATTTGATGACATGATATGGATATGCATGAGATATAAATCACGAGCAAGTTTTGATTCCCGATTTCTATATTTATTTTGATAAAGTCCGGTTCGGTCGTGGTTTTATTTACCGTGTTCTCGTGCTTTACATACTCGGCACACATTTCGTACCGACCCCCTTTCTTCGGGGGGGGGCTGCGTTTCGTGCCGCGCGGTACCGACGTTCGCTTGAGGATCCACCCGCCTAGGCCATCCATCCCTGCTTTCGGGAGTGCTCCTTCTTCCGGAGCTCATACATTTTGGTATATATTTTCTTTTGATACATATGTATACTATTATTCAGGGGTACGACGGGGCCCTGTCCCGTCATATGATTTCGCTATTCTGTTTAGAGGCCTGTGGACATGTATGTGGGTTATGGCCATATCTGTACAGTGCGTGTATGTATTATATGTATGGGCGGTTTATCCACCGCGGCAGCCTTGTCGGCTCGCCTATATATGTGTATATGAATATGGTGCCCCGTGTGGCCTTTGTTGGTATTTTCTCGTGCGTGTGTAAATTCTGGTTAGTAAGAAAAACAGAGGAAACTCTGCCCAAATTTTCTTTACATACTTGAGTTATTATTTTTGGCTTATGGTACGTACGGGTGCCCAGATCGGGCGCTAGCCACGGCCTACGGGGTTGGGTCGTGACAATATATATATATATATATATATATATATATATATATATACCAAAAGAATAATCAATGGCACCTCCGAACAATGGAGTGCTCACAAGTCAGCTACTAGCTCCTATAGATCGGCACCGTCTCCTTGCCTACCTATGGGCATGAACACAGCGTCCAAAGAAAACGGACGTCAGTACGAATATTGTACTGAGTATGTAAGGCAGGAATGAAATAAGCATAATAAGAATATCATAAGTCATGAGATGGAGATACAACCTGTGTACTCTTATAATCATAGATACATTTCATATACATTCATCGTACATAAGCATGTCATATACATTACCATAGCGTATGCCTTATTGTATCACATATACATCATCATGCCATACATGCATCGTCACATCAGTCATACATCATTATGTCGTTAACCCGCGTCCGGGTAACCATCATATGCCGCCCACTAGTGGTGTTATGCCCGCCCTCTAGGCTCGGTAGAATAGCCCGCCTTAGCGGTGACATGCCCGCCATCTAGGCACAGTAGAATCATATGCAGCCCGCCTTAGCGGTGACATGCCCGGCCATCTAGGCGCGGTAGGATCGTATCATCATACATAGCATGCATTTATCATCGTATATTATACATCATCATAGTCATCACTATCATTCATTTCATAGGCATATCATAGTTTCATCATAAGTAGTATCATCATACATATATCATCGTCGTATTCATATCACATTTCTTATCTCGTATGACCATTCGTGAACGTAGGCCTTTAGTCTTTCGGAGTATAGGAAACTCACGAGGAGGGAGGGAATCATGCATAAGATTCATGCCTTAGAAAGAAGGGTTAAACCTCACATACATTTGTCGTTTACTATTCTATCGTTTGCTCGTTCTCCTTGAGTGCACTTGTTTATACCTTCAATGGAATTCGTGTCGTCATTAGCTAAACAATCATGAAAACGTACTTACTAAAGCTAGAGAAATTTGGGCAGCATTTCCTTTGTTTATACTACTTTCCGCCATATTCCATATCAACTCCCAACATTCATAACAATCATCACAATATCACTAACAACAATCGTCACTCATTTACATAATTCGCATTTCACAATTCTACTTCAATTCTCCATATCCAATACTTATTTCATGTTCTATAAGTCATTTATAACGTATTTGTAACATCAACACAATCATTTTCATGATTCAATTCAACTACTACTCACTAACAATACTATTCACACATTTGATGACCCATTTGCTATACACTTCTACAATCCATGTGTTTCAACTTATAAATTCTTCAAATAACATGAATAGGTCATGAAACTCACCTTAGACGATGGAGGAATAAGCTTGGAATGGTGATTCACCCTTAGCACCAAAACCCTATTTTATCTCTCTTGGGATTTCTTGACTTGAATGACTTTTAATGGGTTTCCTTCACTTGATTCCCTTGATTTCTTGTTGATGATCTTTGATTTCTAGTGATTTCTCATGGATGAAGTGTTTGGAGTGTTCTAGAGCTTTCTTGAAGTGTGGAGGTGAAGTGGGAAATGAAATGAAAATGAAAAATGGTCCTTTATATAAAATACACTTCAGTCCCGATTGAAATCTACGGACCAACATACGGTCCGTATAAAATCTACTGACCGTATGTTGGACCGTATATTTGGTCCAGTAGAATATGTTATTCTGGGCTGGATCTACGGCTGGACATACGGTCCGTAGGTTTTATACGGCCAGTATGTCTGGCCGTATGTTTGCCCAGTTTTCCGAAAGTTGTTTCGTCGACTCGTTTGATCTCCGATCCTTATGGAACCTTCTTAACACTTGTTCTTTACTTCAATACCATTCTAAGGGACATTATAACTCTTCCTCAAAGGGTCATTAAGACATCATTAACTTAGTACTCATAATTCTCATCCGATACCCAACATATGGCTCGCTTCTCTTAACAACTTTCTTTCCTTAATCCGAATGTCCTTGGAAATCTTAATTAGGACCATCACATACTATCTGTTGCTTATCCCAAACCTCGTATACGTCATGTCCTTCATGAGTCTACTCACTGTACGCTAAATGGAAATTTCCGAGGTGTAACATTTTCATCACCTCTTCTCTTATAGCAAGTTTGTTGAAATATATCACCAAAAGTGTCCCTGCTCCACTTAGACAAGATTCCTTTTAGATGTTTCAATTTCTTCTTAAAAGTCAAATAAGGAGAAGCTACAAGATTAGTCTGCCAATGTTGCCTCACCACCTACTTAAATGACTCATGTTGTGTCCAGAAATTCAGGAATCTAAAAGGCTTTATAAGATTGATTGCTTCCTCACCACATGATAAAATCAAAGGAGTATGATCCGATCCAGTTTTTGACAAGTGTTCTACCTCAATAGTGGGAAATAAATTCTGAAATTGATTGTTTACCATTACTCTGTCCAACCTCTTAAAAATACAGTCCTCAGCAGCCCTTCCGTTCCACCAAGTGAATGGACTTCATTTACATCCAATGTCAAATAATTCACAAGAGTTAATGCAAAAAGTAAAATCTTCCACTTCATCAAGCTACACTGGAAGGCCACCTAATTTTTCCTCTTCTGATAAGATGACATTGAAATCACCACCAACCATCCATGGTAATTCCATATTACTTTCCAGTTGGTACATAGTATCCCACAAGCCTAGCCTCTCACCTATATCACACTTGGCATATAAAAAAGTAGCAATGATTTCTTTGTCAATGTCCTGATGACAAATCTTTAATGTGATTTGTTGCTCTGAATTCTCTAGCACTTCCCACTGTACAGCACCATCTATGAAAACCCATAGCTTTCCATTAGTGTTAGGAAGTGCAGCATCCATTCCTAATCTTCTCTTGTACTTCTCAAGATGTCTACAAATTTGGAAAGGTTCCATAAGAGCAACAATACAGCACTTGTACTGTCTTTGTAACATAACTAGTCTTTGCAATGCCTGTTGAGTGTTAACAGACCTAATATTCCATATGAGGGCCTTAATCATCATTTACTTTTACTATTAGCACCCCTCTTTGAATTTTCCCTCTTGGGCAAAGTTGTACCTTGGATTTTTTTGCTTTTTTTCACTCTTTGCTAAAGCTTTTGGGGATAAATCAGCTGCTCTAACTACCTTCTGAATGATATTAGAGTCATTATTTTCCCTTTGATTCTCCTTCCGCGCACTATCTTCTTGTAAAGCCTGGATTACTTCCTTCTCTGTCACCTTATGAGCTACAATTTCCTGCAAATTTGCATTTAGAGATTTTTTATCATTCTTTATAGCACTCTGACTACTTTCAACTTCTTGATCCTTTGTATGAGATTTTGACAAGTCAATTCCTTCTGGCACTGAATTATATGATATTGAATCAGCCTTGTCAATATTTGCAGGTGTTCTCCCTTCATCTGGTGGATGACATTTCACCTCCAAGACAATATCCCTTTCTACATGCACCACTGTCTCATTCTCAATAGGTATGATCATTTCTGCATCCTTATTTTCCTCCTTATTGTTTCCATCTGATAGCAATGAATCCCCCTTTCCTTCCGCATAGTGAGTCTTGGTTGTGTCATATGAATTGATCTCTTTTCTGATAAAAGATTTGTGAGTTTCCTGGCTTTCTTCTGTTCCTTCAGCTTCTTCGACTCTATCCCCCCATTTTTCAGTTTCCTCATTATTATTCAAACTATTATCTGCTTTTGCTTTCCCACCTAGACCCTCTTCTTGTAATTCAGTCTGCTTGTTGAGAAAAGGCGATTCCACCCTTGCTTTAGAACTTAGTAGTTTCCCTAGACTGTCCTCACCCTTCTTTAGATCAGTTTCCTGATTTGTTCCTTGAGTTACATCTTTAGTAGAAGATTTACTATTGTGCTGAGCTTCATCATTTGTATTGGACTGATCCTCTCCTATTTCCTCTACCACTTCTCCTTGTTTCTAATTCTTCCCCACCTTTTCTTGTTGTTGTTGTTACTTCTCTCCCCTTGCCTCACTATCCTTTTGTTGCTCCAATTGCGATAATGCAGCATATTGATTATTGGTATGAACATTATTTGATGAACTGCCTGCATTCTGCATCGCCTTGGTCTGTTTGCATTGTGTAGTCTCCTTTGCCCCATTTGAAGGTTTTTTTGGAATTCCAAGTTCCTGAATTCCCAACCATCTTTCCACTTGTAATCATTCTAGCAGATGACAAAAGAGGATTATGTTGCCCTTTATTTACATTTTTCACTGCCCCCCCCCCCCCCCAATTTCTTTCCTTTCCATTCTCCTTATGCATTTCCTTTTTGTGATTCTCCTTAATCAGTATTTCCTTGTTACCTGCTTTACCTTCTCGTTGATGTTCTTTTCCAATCTCAGCAGCCTGATGAGTTTCTTGATTCTGATTATGATCCTTTGCCTTTGTCTGGTCTGTTTCCTCACCATTGTTTTCCTCATAAACTTCCTTCTGAGCCAGTTCTGGATTAATGATTCTATAATCATATTCATTGTGCCCCTGCAGTCTGCATTCTTTACAGTATTTAGGAAGATAACTATACTTAATCTTCACATTTACTATTTTAATGGCTCCTGTACTTTAATTTTCAATATCCATCGTCACTAAACTTGGTAGATCAGCCAACAAATCAACCAAAACTTTAACTCTAGCACAACTAGGTCTAGTTTTGTTAATAGTTGCCAAATCCATCTGTATTGGAATACCAACTGCTAATGCTAAAGTAAAAAGAGATTCCTTAACAAAATATGTTGGCAATAAGTTTGGAAAAGAGATCCATGCCATATCTTTTGATGTTTCCTCATCAATTCTAAAATTTGAATCATAAATGAGAGGCCTCATTTGGTAGGACTAACCTTCCTTATCTGTAATGTAGGATGCTAGTTTGGATGTCAAATTCACAAAATCCTCAAACAAAGAGAGTTTGATGAGCACATGTCTACTTTTTAAAAACCCAATAGTACATTTTCCTTTAATTCCACATTGATTAGGAATTATAGTGTGCGATTGATCCATATCTAGCCATCCATATGAAAATTTTCCTACTACAGCATGTTGTAGGTTTTCCATCATATTCATCCTCTTCACTTCTGCCTCTGTCCACTTAACATAAGGTTGACCATGTAAAATTGAGATTTGCTTCATGGGGATTGGTTCTATAGGCTGCTCTTGATTCTTCTTATCATTGTTCATGTGTGCAGATTTCAAAAGAGTGGCATATTAAATTTTGTTTGTATCTGGTTGTAGAGCCTCTTCCATTCGCGGGGATGTATTAAGAGTTTGCTGACCAGCCACCTCAGTGGACTGGCCAACGGCCAAGGTGGCCATAAAATCAAAATTGAGATCTACGTATTAGGGTTTTGCATGAAATTAGGAGAGAGAAGAGAGTGCTGATTTTTTCTGTGATTATTTGTATGTACCTAATAAATAATTCTAAATGGTGGTATGGATACACCTCCCAAGCTCAAATAAGTTTTTGCAGTAGTTCCAGCTATTGTCTTATGGGAGCACTAGAAGAAGAGACATTCAACCAAGCATGGTGGACACACATCATTCAGCCGGATGTTCTTCCAGGCTCAAAGGACAATAATACAGTTTGTCGAGATGCAATATCCTCGGATAACAGCAGTTCCTACGACTAGCCTTCCATCATTGCTATGATTAATCAATATAAACCAACTCTTCACTATTGTTTGGTCAAATGGAAGATGCCAGGACATAGAATTCTTAAATGCAACACAGATGGTGCTAGTCAAGGAAATCCAAGAAGTAGCTTTTATGGTTTTTATTTTAGGAATGACAGGGGTGATCTGGTTTATGCTCAGGCACAACAGTTGGGAATTACAACCAACATAATGGCAGAAACAATAGCAGTTCATGAAGCAGTCAAATGGTGTCATGACCCTAATGATCGATTGTGCGGGCACCTACTCATTATCACTAGTAGACGAACCCTTACCCATTAATCCATTAATCATTAGCCAATTTTAACTTCTTTAATCATTTATACTTAAACAATCAATGATCATGTGAATGAATAAATAATTAAAACAATTCATAATTAATAGATAATATAAGTGCGGAAGTCTTAACTATTACACCCCCAAGATCTGAAAGTCATCGTCAAGGACTCTAACCAACAATGTCTAAAGAATGAAGTATATCTCAAATATAATAACAAATAATGTCTAGAATGAGATTAGACATCTGGAAAGAGAGATCTTCAGGTGGCATGGCATGGGTAGAAGCTCACCCTCGGATCTGATCGAGCAAACTAGCTTCAAGCTAGAGATGTAGTCTGGAGGGAATCTCTGGAACACAATCTGCACTCAAAAAGGGTGCAACAAGGTAGTATCAGTATAAACACTATGTACTGGTAAGCATCATAGGCCGACTAAGATTAGTTCACATATATAAGCATAAAATCAACAAGATAAACAGATAGAAACTTAATACTCAAATCCAAGTCACAGAATATCCCATAACAAAGTCACAACCTAAGATGAAGCTTCTAACCCACAAGTCTGTCAAGTTTCAATAAGCTCACCTGATAATCACAAGTCCAAGTTCCTTCCCTAGGTAAAGTCACTAATCCACAATTTAACTCAGTCAATGATCATAACAATACCACAATGTACCGTTTCAAGAAACACACCAAAACGAACTAAACGAGCCATATAATAATGCAGAATAAAATGTAATGATGTGCAATGAAAAATATGATAATGTACAATACAATGTAATGCAATGCACTGGCCAAATACACATTGTACACACATGCTAACTGATGTCATTGCTCAGTAGTCATGACCTGCAGGGGACCCAGGGTGTCTATGTACCACTCGTTCCGGATTCACTCCTTGGAACCGAGCATAAACCTCTGCTCCGGAAAGAACCTCGAACGCGGGCCACATCAATGTATCCCTCATTTTCGGAACGAACCTCGGACCACGAGCTATAATCTAGGTCACATATGTGCCTTTCCTATATCTGTACGTAACGGTATTTCTTGCCCTCTTATTATCCATGCTCAATCATCAAGTTCCATGTATCAAATAGTATCACAAGTTCAACAAGAAGATTATATTAACTTCTTCACTAATTTCACATCACAATATATGTCTCAACGTATTCCAGTTCATTAGTATGTATGGACTATGAACAATTAGCAATATCAATGTCAAACACAAAGCATCATGCCAGAAGTCTTCCAAACCATTTCCATCATGCATGAGTGTATGAATGCATAAATGAGTGTAAACATGGTAAATCAATGCAAACCAATAATGCAACAGTGAAGGTACAAGCCCCAAGTCATATCAAGACTACGATCAACTCAATCATGAAATGAATCATACAAACCGTCTCAACCAACAAAAGAGTCTATGTCCCTCTTTACTTCCACACATAGCAAGTACGCCTCATAACTAAGTCTTGTATCACCAATATGCTACATTTTTCTATATATTATCATCAACAGTAAATCGTACATCAAGTTTTCATCTACGTACTGTCATAAGTTTATATCACAATTCAAGCCCAAACTCATTATCCTTCCTTCCTCCGATAATATATGTCATAATAAGAGAGAACTGAGTACAACATGACAATTTAGGTAATAAGCCTAATCACAATAACAGGGCAACTAGCCACCATCAACAACAATCAACCCAATAGAAATCCATCCTGAAACGCCACAGTATGCATACAACTACACCTCATATTTCAGTACATAAAGTCATGGCGACGAGCCCATAAAATCAGAAGTCATACTAACCTAGCTAATATCCAACCAAAACACCATGTCCGAAGATCTAATCATGCTTTCTCCTATAAATTCTACACAATAAATACGTTTCACTAATCAAAATCTAACTAAAGTAAGCCATAACCTACCTCGAATGCAGAACAGGAGCCACGAACTACTCCACATGAGTCTTCTATTTTCGAAGCACCTCATAACAGTCAAAGTCTAACAATATGATGCTAAGTAAGCAACAAACCATGTATTTAAACAAGAACAACAATTTGGGGAAGAATACCCACTTACTTCTACCCCTTTCAATGGATGAAACCATCCTTTAATTGTGAATTTATCATAACTTCTATCTCTACAATCATTAACCTTCAATTCATGGGTTTCTAATCAATTTTACCCTTTCCCACAGATTTTAGAACAAAGCCTCCATTTTTATTAGAACCATAAGTCTCAACATGCAATCTCAACCATAAGAAATCAAATTCCTTTCCTAGAAAGTGATAATCTATACTCCTAGATGATTAATCAACAATAAAATCAACAACCCATGAATTATTTAAGGGTTTACTAATTCAAAAGCTGCCCGAGCTGGGGATTGAACCTGTGACCTTCAGAATACAAAGATAACCTTTGCGGAAACCAACCCAATGACTTCATTAAGTCATAGATCATACTAACGGGACTTGGGGAAGGGTCAACAAGGTTAAATGGGTCAAGACACTATAACGACTAAACGGGTCGTTACAAATGGTATCTAACACAACATGTAAATAATCTCATTTTTGAAACAGATTCTTTGGTGCTGAAGAACATACTAAATGATGTTTGGAAAGTACCATGGGAACTGGTGGAGCAGATAGAGGAAAAAAAACAGGCTATGCAGCAGATACATATACATGTGGTACACATTTACAGAGAAGGTAATAAACTGGCTGATTATTTGGCTAATCTAGCTTTCCAGACGGATCAGATGCAATAATTTCACTCTTTTAGAGAATTGTCAGTGGAGGGAAGAAAGATTTTGAATATGGACAAGCTTCAAATACCTTACATCAAAATCAAGACAAGGAAGATACAACAACGCAGATGAAGATCAAGAAGGAAATTCATGCGAATTTTTTCATTCCTCTATTTCTAGCAATATGTATAGTTGCTTTTGATTATTCAAAAGAAGCTAGAGCAAGGCTTAGAGTAGCTAGTTGCCTTTGTTTTTTTCTTTTGAACTTTTGTATTTACTTTGCTGCATTTGATTAATAAAAATCCCAAAAATTTTATTTTTTTAAAAAAAAAGTAAGGGGAGAAAGCAAGGTATCTTTGAGAGTTGGCTGGAGTGTGCACATTGGGAAAATGAATTCTATGGAAACAGATATGGTATGAGACTCATGAAGAAGCTATGGAAGCTTTAACAAACTACAACCTTAAACAACAATCTGGTAAATCATCTGGGATTGTGGAAAATTAGCGTAGTTCATAATGAAAATGCCATTAGGTTAGCTTGTTTTTTGGCTAGAATTGTAGTTGGATTAAAGATTTCTGGAAAAGCTCCTTGACTGCTTGTAAATCTCTTTTATTTGTATAATAATATTCTGTCTTAATTTGATCTTGTTGATTATTATTTCTTGAAATATTTTTTCTTGTTAATTGTTATTTCTTGAAATATTTTTTCTTCTTAATTGTTATTTCTTGAAATATTTTTTCCAGAATATATTAATTCATAGCAAGAACACAGATTAAATACTAAATAAAAAAAGGAATTTTTTTTTGTGGAGATTCATGGAAAGAACAAATTAAATATTTAAACAAAATAAAATTTCATATATTAATGATTATCCATGTCCATCCACCACAATACCAAAAACCAACATAAAAGCTAAAAACAAACCAAACCATCAATACTAACTTCACCAGTACCTAACCACCACCATCAACAGTAACTTCACATGCACCCATTATAAATTGCGCCATCGTCAAATTGACTAGTGTCTTTGAAACAACTACGAAGAGAACTTCGCTCAGTCAGGCAAAAGTTTTTTCAGCACACTGGTCAATTTGACGATGACACAATTTATAATGGGTACATGTGAAGTTAGTGTTGATGGTGGTGGTTGGGTGTAATGATGGTTTGGTTTGTTTTTAGTTTTTATGTTTCTTTTTGGTATGTTTTGTGGTATTGTGGTGGATGGACATGGATAATTATTACTATATGAAATTTTATTTTGTTTAAATGTTTAATCTCTTCTTTTCATGAAATTCAATAATGTTTTTTTTTTCTTTTTTATTTAGAATTTAATCTTTGTTCTTGTTATGAATTAGTATATTCTGGAAAAAATATTTCAAGAATTAACAAGACCAAAATAAGACAGAATATTATTATACAAATAAAAGAGATTTAGAATCAACTAGGTGCTTTTCCAGAAATCTTTAATCCAACTACAATTCTAGCAAAAAAACAAGCTAACCTAGAGACACTTTCATCATGAACTACGCTATTTTTCACAACCCCATATGATTCACCAGATTGTTGTTTAAGGTTGTAGTTTGTTAGATCTTCTCTAGCTTCTTCATGAGTTTCCATACCATTGGAGATGTTTTCACGGAATTCATTTACCAAAGGTACACAGTTCAACCAACTCTCTCAAAGATACCTTCCCCTTACAAACGACACAAAAACCTCCTTTTTTGGCCATTTGATCTAAGAAAAATAAGGGTTTAAAACTGTTAAGAATAAGTAGAGAAGAGAGAAACAAATGATGTATTTGAAGATAGATGCTGCTAAGCCCTATGGCCATTATCAAGTGAAGTTTAATGCTCATCACCTATTTGATAAGGAATATATAAATAAATAAAAATTATAGGAATATACATATATATAATTTATAGTTGTATACGAAAAATAAGTTGTATACTAGGTTGCTCGTTTTTTTCTCACTAAAGGTTATTGGTCATCGCCTAGTTGATGACCAATAAAACACCAAGGAATATATAAATAAATAAATAAATATACGAGGTTGCGCGTTTTTTCTTGCTGATTGTTATTAGGAAGAAAAGAGTAATTATGGTGTTGGAAAAAGAGAGGAAAATTTGAATTATTTTGAATTTCCCCTCTAAAATTTCAGGAAGAGTATCAACGGAATAGAAAAAGAGGAAATTACCAGTGCACCCTCAAAGGGCATGTAAATTTACAGTAATAACCCTAAATAGTGTGGTTTGTGGTGAAAGTCATTGTGCCAAATATATTTAACTGTTGAGGTTAATTTGTCTGATGTAAATGTATTTATTGTCGAGGAGATAGTCACAATTGCAAAATGCTAGAAGATTCTTTTTTAAGTAATTGGGAGAAGTCAGTGTTGGGGTATATACCATTAACCATGCGTTTAGACATGGTATATTCTAACAATTGTCATGGTTAAAAGTCTAAGTGGGAGATTGTTGGGATATATACTATTAATCATGTGTTTGGATATAGAATTTATTATAGAACAATTATTTATTCATTGTTTAATAAAGAATTAAATAGATCATGTACCAGTATGTGTGTCCTTTACTTATATAGTAGATGATTTAGTGTATAGAGTTTAGCTTATACACGGAAAAATTAAATCGTCGGTTCTTATAAGTATAAAATTTATGTTCACAATCTAAGATGGAAATTGGACAAAGCCATCGGTATGATTGTAGCCCAAGATTAATATAATGTATCTTCATTATGGGAACGGTATAGTTTCGTCTTCTTGTGCTAGTACATTTTGTATGTATTGAACGGACCAAGTAGAGATAAGTGTTTTTGTACTGAGTATATAAAATAAATTCTCTAGTTCATTAAATGTACTTATACTCTTAATCTTGATATAATTATTATGATCAATGTGATTTGTTCATTATTTTGATTAATTAAAAGGTACGACTCAATTGCGGGTCTATGTATTCCCGGTGAATTGGATAATGGCAAATTACATTTGTGAAATAATAATTAGTTGATAGAATCCATGTCTTGACTTTGAGATTGATGATACCCTTTATGGATGCTTATAAAAATAGGTGGATTTTGTATCCGTCACATGATGTAAGTTAAGTAAATATAAACGATTAAATTAGTCGATGAATTAAATTGTCGATAATTTAATTTATTTGATTGGTGTCCGTAATCTTAACATGGGGAGTTAAATAAGTCTTTAATGAAGGATTTCGAAATTAAACAAGAGGAGTGCAATTACAGCTTTTCTAGTGGAATAAATTGTAATTTATTGTGGTAGGATTAATTCATTCATATTCCGAATTAATACCACAATAGGAAGCCTCGTTATTAAATCTGTGGTCCCTGAATATTCTAGAACAAGGAAAATAAAAGGAAAAATAATATTCTTGGTGGGTTAGGAAAGGGCTACACGTTTTTGGCTAGGGTTTACCCTAAAAACGTGTGTATATAAGAAAGCCATTGAACCCTAAGTGATGATTGTTTTTTTAGCCGAATACTTGCCACTCAAGTATTACGTTCATAGAAGTTCGGGTTACACAGCAGAAGACTGTGGAACTGAAGGATGACGATCAACTGGATGGTGTGTGCTCGTGGTTGAAGATTCGATTCTTGGTCGCAGTCATGCTTCAAGAGATAAGTATCAATTTTGATTAATATCTTGATTATGTATTGTCTATATTACATGCAAGTTCGATCTTGACTATTTGCTTCCGCTGCGTATGCCTGTATTCCATCAGTCAGTGTATTACATTTTCCATCCGTGGAAAATTTGAAAGCAAATAAACTACTCCTTCCGTCCCATTTTATGGTGAAGGTGTTTCTGTATTAAATGATTTTTTTCTCAAATATTTATTAAATATTTTGAATCATTAGCTATACTGAATCGTAGTACTTCTCATGCAATTTTTAAATATATGAATTTTTATCCTTAGAAAATCGAAGAATCTAAATCGGAATTCATAATCAAACTTAAGTGTTTGGACCCTCGTCTTAGGAACTCCTTCACATAAATTGGGGGACAGAGGGAATAGTAATTGCAAAAAGAAAAAGAAGCAAAACTGGGAGACAAGTTCATGCATTTCTGATAATTACTGTCTATCCAGTGGGAATTTAATATCCAGTGGGAATTTAACATTGTTTGTATTGTTATAGCCACCTTTGTTTTGTGCTGGGCTTTCTAGTTTACTCCACCATGGTTTGAAACATAGACTGGTGTATATTCTTTTTGGATAGTCGTTACCCATGGTTTCATAATGTACATGGTCTAGTATCGTATTGTACTTATTAATGAATACAATGTTTGGATAGACTATATCGTTAGTTGCGGTTTAATGGGCAAATAAAATAAGTACCCACGGCAAAATCACAAAATCTGTGGTTACAAAAATTGAGCTTTATCATGGTTATAAAACAATGGAGTTACAACAGATTTACAACACCATACAATATAATTTTAAGAACAGTGTAAACACACATGGTATCAATGAATTAAACTATACAATAATGAGCCACGGGAAACAACTATCCAAACAGGGGTTAAAATTCTTTATCTGACTTTGTCGATTTCAGTTTGTATTTCCATTTCTGAGATTTTAATTCAGTGATCTTCATTTTCCAGGTTGCAGTAAAGGAAGGAATCAACTTATAGATAGCATTGGGTATTGGTTGCTGAAAATGTGAAGCAAGACTTACTTTTGTCATTTCAGCATATGAAGCGTGAGATGGAGGAAGCTGATCATATATAGCACAAGTAAAGCCCTCTATAGTTGCTCGTTTCGGCAAACTTCTCTTTTATGGGTCAGTCTTCTTCATTTCACATGTTGTGCTTCATCGCGTTAATTAGGGATTTTTAACACTTGGAATCTATTGTGCTATAAAAGACAACGCTATGCATGTGTTGTTTGAATTCAAAATTTATAGTGAGTATTAAATGGTCAAAGTTTTTATAGTGAGTATTAGGATGATGCATGGCTGCATGTTTTCTGTTCCCTAATATTATTGGCAGATATAGATTTCTCTTCTATTGAATAAGCGGACTCCCTCCTTTGACTTGAGCATTGAATTGACTCTTCTTCAATAGCTTTCACGTGCTGAACCCGATCCAATTCATTTCGTAGTTGTAGCTTATTGGCCTGAGATTCTCCATTGAGTGGTTCGTACTTACGACTTGGATTATCTCTTTTGTGGCTCACAAACCAAAACTGCTTGGCTGAATGTCCAGATGAAAAACGTTGATATAGAGTATAGACTAACAATTCAACCATTAGCTTAAGTGTAATATGGTTTATAGATGACCAATTAACAAAGATGTTTTGCAGTAGTTGCGAAATATGTGCTATATGTTTGTCGTTGGGAGGTTAGTTTAACTGTATCATTGGACAAGGATGTGAAGATTCTTTTTGATGATGAGTAGTGGTCGAGCAACTTATACTAAGGGGATTCAAATTATAAAATAAACAGACGAAGAAGTCAAGGGGATTCAACATCAACATAAAAATGACTTTATCTTTGTACATATAGTGTAATTTTTTGTACAAGGGAGTTCGTTGAACCTCATTCCCTCCATGTGGCTTCGCCCCTGAATTAATGAGTGTGGGCGAGACTTGAACCCAAGACCTTTGACACCATGTTGAAGTGTATAACCATCTCATCTAAAAGGTTAAGGTGTTGGATAGAGTGCACTTATAGTTACATAAATATGTCTTCAGAACCTTGTAATCATACCCAGAACTACAACATTAAAAGATCACAAAACTACTACTACAATAAATGCACACTTGGCATTATCCATTAAACTGGGACATAGAATTGGCCCAAGATAGAGTATCATTTTTACCTATAAATAGTAATATTATATGTCAAAAACCTCATATATATTATATCACGCTGCTTACTATGTTGTATTTGGAGCATTGTTTTGTTAGGTCATTCATATACAATGCGTGTTTCAAAATCCTTCTCAAATGCTTTGCGATGCAGGATTTCTTCAACTTGTAAAGAATCCCTAAAAACTAACTCATTGACTGAGACTACTTTGAGATAAATGAAAAGATCTTTCTATACGGATGTTCCTCCTTCATGAATGAGCATAGAAAATCACGTAGTGGAGAATCTTGGGCTAGAATATGAGCAACAGAAAGAGTTACATTGCGTTAAGGTATGAGTTTCAAGCTTCTAAAATGTGTCTTTGTCCTACTGTATTGTTTCTTTAAGCTATCTATCCTTATGTTTTCTAGTTTCCCGGTAAGTTGAGGCCTGAATCAACTGTTTTCTACAAATGTACTGTGGCAAAAGATCATAAAAAGATTCAGCTTTATACGGTCAGTACTTTGCTCCTGCTACTTCTTGATAAAGCATATTCTAATAATCTGAACCTTGTATACCTGCAATTTCTTCTTAGATTCCTAACTAGCTTATTAGTTCTCTTTTTCATCTTTAGTTTAACAAAAGTTGTTATTGTTATTAACATATTTACGGCCTCTTACCTTTATTTTGTGCACGCAAACTCTTGCAGTGTATTTATCTAACTATTTTTTTGACACTGACTCCCTATTTTAAAGATTGAGTTGAACTGAGTACGCCACATGATTGCAGACATGAGCTGTCTCGGAAAGAGCTCAGACCTAAGGTTGATTCTTTATACCAAGAAAATCGAGCTGGCTTTATTACTAAGTTATCTCCTCCATGTTTTGAGAAGTAATTTTTCTATCTTTCCTTCTAGAATGGTTTTTTGTTTCTTTAAAGTGGAGGGCATTTCGTCAGGCTGGTTTCTAGAATGGATTTATGTTATTAAGGTTAAAGTTCTATAGTTAGTGGTTGTTTCCTTGCCATTCTTTTACCTTTGTTATGTCCTAGCTCATATTTGAAAGGTCTGCTAGATGTATGTATTTATTTTTTTTCTAAACATTACTTGCAAACAACGGCATTGAGATACTCTTTGGTGCATTTCTTGTTTCTTTGTCTTTTGTGTGGCGCTGTGGGTTGACTGTCTCTTCATGAAAAAAAAAAAAGTATAGCAAAGCTGATAGCATTTTGGATTGACCTGTGCATTAATTTTGGAGCTCTCTAATTGCTGGAAGGAAGTAGATATGAAGCACTGCTACAATGAGTAATGATGGAAAACAGATAAAAGGAAAAGTAAAAGAAAGAGACACGGTGTCAAAAATAGAAATAAAGATATTCTTCATAGGCTTTTTAGCGTTAGGGTGGTTTCTTAATAAACTTGATTTGTTTTGGGGTCTGAAAGTAGCTATATTGGATTTTTTTTATATAAAGCTTACCCTGTAGTGTAGGGTAGTGTTGCATTGATATGAAAGGAGGAGGGCCAGACCATACCTCAATATAACATTACAACTGGTGATTTATTCACCCAAAAAGTGAAGGTATGCCCAGGGGACATAATCCTTCTATATAGCAAAAGAGACTATATATTCAACTAACTCTAAAATTAGATTTATGAAACCTAGTCCTAAGACTTGGCATTTGCCATTTGTCTAATTGAAAAAGTCCCTTGGAGGCATTAGGGAGCTGATCAACAGAGAAAAACATCTTGTAGTGGTTCATGTTAGCAGCAAGTTTGGCCAAAGAGTCTGCAACTTGATTTCCTTCTCTAAAGTTGTGGAGGAAAGTGACATTGTTGTTCCCTAGCACTTTGATGGTTCTATCAATGATCATCTTTAGCTTGAGGTTGTCGGTGACCTTTGCTTTGAGCATGTTAGTAATCACTTGAGAGTCAAGTTCAATTGAGAAATTAGTGTATCCTTGCAGTGTACACCATTTCCCACCAAACTCAGCAGCTAAGGCTTCGGCAGTGTTGTTACTGTTGCACTGTACAGCTATGGAGAAGGCCATTATAAGATTCCCATTTGAGTCCCTTACTATACCTCCAATTCCAGCTTTACCATTAGAGGGATTATAACTACCATCAGTATTTACTTTGATGGTTCCTTGACAAGGTTTTTGCCATAGAACTTGAGTAATTACAGGTGAGGGTCTAAGGAGTTCAATCATCTGGCATAGTTGAGGCCACTGTCTGTCCATGTCCAGGCACGGTGCCAAACTATTGATAGCATGTTTAAGACTCCAAAGACATTGTTGTTCCATCCTTGTGAAATTGAACTTTTTCTGTGTCCCGTATCTGTTAAAGTTAACGTCTTCAACTTTCATATTTCCCAGCAGATAATGGTTGGTGTGATTTGTAGGATCATCTTGTGCACTTTGTTCTCTGATTTTGCCTCCCACAATTTCCTGAAAATAAAAAAGACAGGTGCATCAGAGTGCTGAATACCTAGTGGTCTGCCAAGATTATTCCATAGCCTGTGAGCAGTTTCACTAGTCACAAACGCATGGTGACTTGTTTCATTCTTGGCTATCCTGCAACAAGAACAATCAAATCTTAGATTAGAGGCAAATCTTCCAACAGTATCACTAAAAGGTAGCTTGTTTCTTAGCAGTCTCCAAGAGTTGAAGGAGACCTTAAAGGCCAGGCTCTTGTGCCAAACATTTTGGATAAAGTGATTTTTGTTACTCTTGAATCTTATGCATTCATGCATCGATTAGAAAATTGACCATTCTCGGTCGATTCCAAACCGGATAATCGTTTTGGCCGTTATCACTAATACATACATTGCTAACATATTGAGTAATGTGAGGTGGAAGTGTGTTGTTAAGCTTGTTGATGTTCCACTCACCATTTAGAATAAAAGAGTTCACGTTAAGTTTAGCAGATTTACCTGGTCCTGGCAGAATTTTCGCGAGTGCACCCATACCTGACCAGTTGTCCCACCAGAAGCTAGAGTCCCCTTTTTGGATTTTCCAGATCATATGTGGTTCTGCCTTGTCCTTGATTCTCATCAAACTCTTCCAACCATGTGAATCTTTTGAGATTGCCACTTTTCCAACCGGATATGATCTTCTACAATATTTGGATTTAAGGAAAGTGCCCCATAGTGTGGATTGGGTTCTCAGCCTCCACTATCTTTTAAGGGTGAAAGTATCAGTGATATCCTGCATTCTCCTCATTCCAATACCACTTTCGTCTTTTTGGATAGCATAGATTCTCCCATGAACACCAATGGTATTTATTTTTTCCTTCTTTGGCACCCCAAAGGAAGTTACAAAAATGCTTTTCCATTAGCTTTATAATGCCTTTACGGGGTTTTATAGCAGAAAGAGTGTAAGTTGGGACTACTTGCAGAACACTCTTTATGAGGACAATTCTCCCACCAAAAGAAAGCATCTTGCTTTGCCAACCATTGAGTTTTTTTATAATTTTGGACAGCATATTATCAAAATAAAAACTTTTTTTCCTTCCAACATAAATGGGACAGCCCAGATAGCTAAAAGGAAAATATTTATTCATGAAACCTGTTGTTCTTCTCATCCTATTGATTTCATTATACAGTATCGGGTGCGAAGTAATGAAAAAGCTCTTATCAGTATTAATCTTTTGCCCAGAAGCTCTTTCATACCTGTTGATTTATTTCAGAATAAGTTTGATAGATCTGTTGTTGCCAGCAGTGAAGATAACGATATCATCAGCATATGCAAGATGATTAATGATTGAACCATTGGGGTTCATGCTGAAAGGAACAAATCTATCATTGTCTTTGTAAGCTATTGAGCAATCTTGAGAACACCTGGCAAAGAATGATAAATAATGAAAGAGATAAAGGGTCTCCTTGCTTCAAGCCTTGAGAGGAGGTGAAAAAACCTTTTCGCTCACCATTTATGATAGTAGAATACCACATATCGGATATAAGCCTTCTGATAATAGTAGTCCAGCTGTCAGAGAAACCAAATTTGCTCATAACTGCAAGTAGGAAAACCCATGAAATTCTGTCATATGCTTTAGCCATATCTAACTTGATGATCATGTTACCCCGATTAGTGCGAGACACTCCTTGGGCTAATTCTTGAGCTAGAAGAACATTTTCAGTGATAAGTCTGCCTTTGACAAAACCAGACTGGTTTTCTGAAATGAGCTTATCTAGTAGAGGATTCAACCTAATGGACAAAATCTTAGAAATAATCTTGGCAGTGAAGTTACTTAGGCTAATTGGTCTAAGATCACCAAAGTTAGTAGGAGAATCAACTTTGGGAATCAAGATTAGACAGGTATGGGAGTAGAACTTAGTTAAGTTCCTTCCTTTGAAGAAATCATGGACCATGTTTTTGATGTCCTCTTCAATGATAGTCCAACATTTATGAAAGAAATTCCCATTATAGCCATCTGGACCAGCAGCACTAGAAGGGCTCATATTGAAAACAGCATTTCGGATCTCTTCCATATCAGGGATAGCAATGAGGGCTTCATTATCATCATTATTGATACAGTTAGGGATCACACTGAGAATGTCATGATCAGTGAAGTTGTGGTTGAGATTGAACATGTGTTCAAAATGATGTATAGCAGCCTTGGAGATACCCTCATTACTTTGTACCCAATTGCCATTACTATTTTTGATTCTGTGTAGTGCAGTCTCTTTTGTCCTTGATCAAGCAATAAAGTATTTACTATTTCTATCCTCTTCTTTCGGTCCATTTGATGTGAGCTTTCTACTTTAGAAGCTTGTCTTGCTATATCCAAACTTCATCTAATGTATTTAGCATTACGCTTTGTCGAGGTCCTCTCTAGTTTGTTCAGTGTTAATAGAACTGTCTCAAGTTTTCCAGATCATGCATCTTGGTTTCCCACATATTGACTTCATCATACATGTTACCAATAACATCTCTGGACCATTGACTGAGTTTCTTGCTAAGGATTTTGAGTTTTTGCTGGAGTATCCACATTGGGTTACCAAAAATCTGAACATTCGTGTCTCCTCCACCATCTAATAGAAATTAGGCTGCTCAGTCCAAAAGTCCAAGAACTTGAAGTATTTAATACCATTTTTATAAGCATTGTGACAGCTGATTAGAAAGGGTCTGTGATCAGATCCAGTCCTAGGCAGATGTCTAACAATGTTGTTGTGGAATAGTTGACCCAAGAATCATTGATAAACACTCTATCAAGCCTTTTCCAGATTCTTTTCACAGGTCTTCTATTATTGCACCAGGTGAAGTTTGGTCCCATAAAACCAATATCGGTGAGTTCACAGTTGTCCATACAACTACCAAAATCTAAGCTCTTATACATTTTATGAGGTTTGCCACCAAGTTTTTCCGAAAGGTTAAGGATGACATTAAAATCACCACCTAAACACCAAGGTCCATCAACCTGTAGGTAAACATTCTCCAACCGGGGAAAGCCAAAGATCTTTCCTTTAGTGAGTTAAAGAGACACCTAGCATAAATAGAAGTAATAAAAAGGTGTTTTCCAGAAACACTATGAAACATTTTGATGGTGATTTGTTGATCAGTGTTGGCTATGATGGAGGTCTAGTAGTTGCTATTCCAGAAGAACCGGATTACTTAGTTTGAGTTGTTGATACTGTATTGAAATCCAAGGTACTTCATATAGACATCAATTTTGTTAATGCTTACAAAAGGCTCCAAGATAACAACAATCTCAATTTTATGAAAGTGAATGAGTTTTTTTAGCCTGTGGATGGCCTTTTTGGATTTGACACCTCTGATATTCCAAAAAATGGCCCTAACCATAAAAAACAAGCTAAAGATTTTTTGTTAATGCTGGTATTGTTGTTGTTGTTGTTGGTTGCTGAATTGAGGTTTCGGGCTAGGCATATAAGCGTAGGAGACTGTTCGAAATTTTTACCGATTCTAGAATGATTTATTTGAAGGCTTAGGATAAGTATATAACAATGGGCCTAATCATAGTATGAATGGTCTTATATGTAGACATGCGAGCTCGGACGGATAAGCGTAGGTAGTTGGAGGCTGAATAGGTATGTTAAAGCTCGTCCCTTTCTTTCAAAGGCATGATTCCTATGTTATGAGTCCATAAATGTTTCCATAACCTCCTTGTTTTCAAAAGCTAGAAGTTCATGATTCTTAAAGCTTCTCATGATGTTAAAGATGAGAAGGTTTTGCGAGGATTACGATGATGATGATTTTATGTTTAAAAGTTTCAAGTTATGATTTCAACGATGATATGAAGATGTTGAGCTACTTCATGATTTTCTCGATGCTATTCATTGTTGTTGATCTCACTTATGAATTGTTCCTTCGATGCGAGAGATATAGCGATAATGGTTGTTCCATAATATGAATCGGAGGTTACCGACCTTACTTCACTTCGATAAAGTTGTAGCTTTCATATGAGCTTTCTTGCATACTATTTACATTATGTATTTGAACATGGTATATATGGATCGGGCCGTACGTTCCTCGGCACTAACTTATATGGATCAGGCCGTACGTTCCTCGGCACTAACTTATATGGATCGGGTCGTACGTTCCTCGGCACTAACATATGATGATAATGAATCGGGCTGTACGTTCCACAGCACTAACATTTATGGATCGGATTGCACGTTCCACAATTATTTATATTATATGTGTATATATATATAAATAGGTGCTTGTGTACATATGATTTTAAGATGTACAAGTTATCCCTCCCATTCCATGTTACCTTTCATATCCATATATGTTGTTATTTATGCCTTACATACTCAGTACATTATTCGTAATGACCCTCGTTCTTCGGGGTCGTGTTTCGTGCCCATGATGCACGATTCTCGGCCAGGTGATCCTCGGCTTAGGACTTTTCATTTGCTTGGAGAGCTCCATTGCTCGGAGCTTGAGTCATCTTGGTACAAGTTCCTTTGACATAGACTTTGTTATACTCTTAGAGGTCTCAGACACATGGGTTGTGTACACATGGTTTGGTCAGCTATACAGATGTAGTTCGTTTTGGATATTCCCGCGTATAGTGGAAGCCTTGTCGGCTTGCATATTTTGTGATGTTTGGTTAACTATGACTCCTCAGGAGACAAGTTTATTCTGGTATATGGTGTTACGAGTTTACAGCATGCTTTTGCAAATTTCCATATTGTCCTTAGTTTCAGTCGGATTATATCGAGCAGGTTCGTATGCGAGTGTCCAGCTCGGGCACTAGTCATGGCCCATTGATTTGGGTCGTGACAACGGGTGAGTTCGTAGCACGTTTTTATGTGTGTTTACATGTTTGTTTGGTATCTGTGGGGCTGTCACAACCCAAACCGATGAGCCGCGACGAGCACCCGACCACTACTGATCGAGCACCCTAAACTCGCATCTGCTCTATACTAGATAACCTAGTGGCCCATTTTCAATTGATATCTGAGCGATAACGTTCGCTATAGCGTTCATATAATGAGCTCTACCACAAAGCTTATAAATCATGCATGTAGATACACATACATAGGCATACATACAAGAGACAACAACAGGGGCCGACTTGGCCACTACACGTATTATACACAAAATAATAGATAACAGGACTGCATGGCGTTCCAACTATACACAACTGTCTACAGACCTCTATGGAGTATAACTGTAGAAGAGACAGGACAAGGCCCTGTCATACCCATATATGTACATATCAAAATAGCATACCAAAGGGTTGTAGCTCCGGTCCAAATGGAGCTTGCGGTTGAATCGGAAAGAGATCCTACGGGTCCGGCTCACTTACCTGCTATCCGAACTCGCGCGCATGATCGCAGCGTCCACAAGAAGGGACGTCAGTACGAGTAATGTACCGAGTATGTAAGGCATGAACAGTAGTCTGATATCAAAATGAAGATAACATAAGATAACGTAAGTAATTATACCTCGTATTCTTCTTAAGATCTCTATCATGTAAACTACTCGTCTACAGGAAAAACATTTCATACACATCCATACAAAACATATATACATATGCATCCACATACACTTACTATACATACATCTGTCATATCCGTACCCGGCCCTTTCGGGACTCGTTGTCATTCGTACACGGCCCTTTCGGGACTCGTTGTTATCCGTACACGGCCTTTTTGGGACTTGGTTTTATCCGTACACGGCCCTTTCGGGACTCGTTGTTATCCCCAACTGATCAGTGGGATGCAATGCATACATACATACATACATATACATAAAAATAATACATAAATGAAGTCAACATCATAATTAGCATTATCGTTATCACTATATCCTTCCTTAGAAGATCAACTATCGTAAGGTGAAGTCGACGATGTCATGGGAGTCTCGAGGATCATAAACTTAGATAGCATTGAAAATATAATCATTATCTTCGCTATATCTCACCTCGAAGGAACGAGTAACATGAGGTGATACCATCAACAATAAGTGAGATCATGGGATTCATGGAATGGCTCAATAATCTCATAATGCCCTTAAATCATAGCTTCAGAATTTCTAGAATAAAATTATCATCATATTCATCATAGAAACATCTCATCTTTAGCAATATAAGAACTTTGGGAATCATGAACTTCTAACTTTTGAGAAATAAGGATGTTATGGAAACATTTATGGAATCATAACATAGGAATCATGCCTTTGAAAGAAAGGGATGAGCCTTAACATACCGTTTCGCTCCAATTATCTACACTTATTCATCGAGCTCGCAAGTCTACATTTAAGAGAATTCACACTATCGTTAGTTCCCCCCCCCCCCCCCCCCGTAGTATACTTGTGCTAAGATTTCAAGTTAAACTGTTCTATACCCTGCCGAAAATCGGGTAGCATCTCCCCTGTTTATATACCTAGCCGAAAATTGTAATTCAGCAACCAACAACAACAACATCAATACCAACATTAACAACATCACTTTCAACACCAACATGTGCCATAAAATAGCCCACACATTGTTTTCCAAATTTCATAACTAACCAACTTACTATACAATCATCTAACGACATTATCTTCGTAAATAAGCCTTAAATGATACCAAAAGAGGAAGATTCATACATTTTTCTTGTCCAAATGATAATATCCTCAAGATTCCACCTTGAATCCAAGCTAAATCCAATGCAAAATAATACCGTGATCACAACTACGCACTATCCGAGCCTTGATTAAGAAAAATCACTTCAAACCCTCAACTTTTGTATGACATAATTTCCCTTTGTGTTGCTGCTCTCAATTTGATTTTTTTTTAATTTGGGTCGGGTCACTGTAGCAGTACTGTAGTAGTACTGTGCAGGTCGGTACTGTAGTAGTACTGTAGCACGCGTTTCTGCTCTGTCAACTGACCTTATAACGTCCATAATTCTCTACACGGATGTCCTATCGATGAGCCATTTGTTGCGTCGGAAACTAGACTCGACGAGCTTCATTTTAGGATTTTGAAACATCTTAAAACACTTCATATGCTAAGAGATATTCTTCCCTCAAGTTGGACCAAAATTTTTACACGAAACTTTACCCATCCTTTCTCCAAAGTCGTACTACTCCATTTCTTCCACTCATTTCCTTATAAAACCTTCCGGTATACCTTATATACATCCTTCACTCATTAAATATACTTAATAATGCTTGATCCTTATATTCCAAAATGGTTTTACTTAAACATAACTCAACGTACTTATGTTTCAAATTTGATAAGTGCTTCTTCAAAGATACGGGGCGTAACAGGGGCTTCAGGTGATAGTCGGATTTTGGGATGAGATTGGTCAAAACCAGAAGTTTCTGTTTTTAGTGTAGGCGCTGCAGCAGTACTATAACTGCTGTAGCGGCCATGCTATAGCGCTTGGGAGACGGCTATAGCAGACTGGGGAGTTTTGGAGACTAGCTGTCCTAGCGGGTTTTTTGCCGCTATAGCGGCATGCTAATTTTAGTGAAGGACGGCATGGCGATCTAGCTATACGCCATAGCGTGTGCGCTGCAGTGGCTCCTTGACTGCTGCAGCTGTAGTCGGTCATAGTTATTTCTCTTTTCTCAAGTTAAGACCCTTAAATCCTATCACTTCTTCTCATCACTTTTCTAAGCACACTCTGGGGGAATAGAGCTACTTGTGGACTGATTCTTCTTGGAGATAAGATCTATGACCCTATCCTTTGTCATTTGCCTTCCCAGACTCCTATTCCACACCTAGAATCACTAGAATCTAAATAGAAAAGATGAGTCTTGTGTTAAAATTCTTGAAATGGATTTAGACTTCTAAAATGGAAATTGGTGGTGAAATTGACTAGAATAGCCATAGAGCTTGATGAATTCCTTGTTGTTAAGCTTATTTCTTCCATTCTTAATGGTTAAATTGAGGATTGGAAAATTAGGGTTCATACCCAAATTTGGGGGTTTTGCTTTAAATCTGAATTAGGATTAATTGTGAGTTGTTTTAACAAATGATTAGTGGGTTTGATCACCTAGAGCTTGAATTCCATGTTCCATCTTTCAATTTTTCATTTAACCCTTATGGGCCCGTTTTCCCAATTTTCGTAGTTTAGAATTTGACCTAGCTAGAAGTATAGCAATATGGGTGTCATTATTCATGGTTTTTTTTTTTATATAGAATTCAATTATGAATAGACTTTGAGTACTTGGAGGAGTTACAGAAAGTCAAGGCCAAGGTATGACGGTTTGAGGCTCCTGTTCGGCTTTTCAGGTAGGTTACGGCTTACCTTTCGGTTAAACTTCGGTTAGCAGATTATATGTGTAGTTAGTGATTGTTGGAGAAAGCAGATTATATGTGTAGTTAGTGATTGTTGGAGAAAGCATGTAAACCTTCGGATGTGAAGTTGGGATGGAAGACTTAGGTTGGTATTGTTATAATTTATGGCTTGTTGCCTTATTGTGTTCCATTGTGTTGTTGCTTATTATGAGATGTTGGCTCGCCAGATTGATTCTAGAGAGTTGATGTTTAGCTATTACTTGTATGTCGGAAAGCATATTTATCATGAATGAGGTTGTTGGAAAGGAAGTAAGGATTATGATATTGTTATTGTGAGTGAGATTTGTGTCCATGTGTGGCACCGTTGATTATATATTCTTGTTGGCATTGTTATCATGCATTCACTCACTCATATATATGTTGGGATCGGGTTGCACGCCGCAACACTGAGTGGGATCGGGTTGCACATATCGAAACACTGACAGGGATAGGGTTACACGTTCCACAACACTGACTATTGGATCGGGCTGTGCATTTCACAGTAGGCACATGGACTTAGCAGTCCCCCATGGGTCATGATTATCGAGGCGACGAGATATTTCTCCTGAAGCGTGTGTGTATCATTGCATATGCATTGCATTCATCTCATAGTTATTGTTGGCATTGTTTGGGACTTGTTGATTGATTCTTAGTGATAGGTGTACATGATAGTAGTTCTTGAGATATGGATCGAAATTATAGTGGACTTGAGGAGATTGACTAGACTCGGTGGTTTGGTACTGGATTCGGTAATTGGATTATGTTGTGAGCATGCCTACTTTTTCAGCTTCTTTCTTATATATATGATTTCTAACTGTTGTCAGCCTATGATGCCTACTCATTATGTGTTGTTGTACTGATTTTACCTTGTTGCATTCTTTCTGAGTGCATAGTTTGTGATTGGATCGACTTTCCCCGTGACTGAGTCTCGAGGTGTTCTGACGAGTATTTAAGGGTGTGCATTGGATGGATTCGCTGCCAGGATCCCTCTTCTTAGTTACTTGTCTTATTTTGATAATTTGATATAGTATTCCATTATCAAACATGTATTCATATTTAGACTTAAAGTATTTGTAGTAGTGGCTCTTGTTCAGCCTTAGACCAGATTCCTTGGGATTGTTGTATTATTTTCACACTTATTCACTATCCTTATTGTTACGATTCGCATTTCGCGGGCAGGATTAGCACGCGAAAGCTACTTCGACCTTGTTAGTGCTCTTTCGGAATTTGTTTTAAAAGAGTCACCACCTAATTTTTAGGAAATTAGGAAAATCGGGTTCAAAGAATTTATTCAAACACCGTGAAAAAGCCTTTGTAATCAAAGTTCTAGGTAAGGGTTCTGGTGATCCCCTAGGGAAGGTGTTAGGTACCCTAGTATTAAGGATCTGTACTATACTGTTGACCTTCAAATTCCAATTTATGAGTATTTGCATGAACGGTTTATTTAGTGTTACTTTCCCCCATTTATAAAGTCTGTCATTTTTTGCATATCATTTTTTGGGAAAAAGAAGTTGAATATATCCCCTTTATATATAGGGTATTTAGGTTTGGATATATAATATCCGGATATAAATAGTTTCCTTTTACATATAAGGATAGTATTTGTTATTTATAAAAAGATGCAAAAGTTTATTATATTTAAGCAAAAAAGTACAAGTGTTTTTGTTCATGCATAACTTATACTCGGCTCGAATCAATCCGTATAATACGTTCAAAACACCTTAATAGACTTGGTTTACAAATGCATAATTAAACATTTGTGATTTAGGAGGGGGTTATTTATTATCCGGTTTCATTGCCTCACCGACTTAAAAAATTTAAAACGAAGTCATAACACTGAAAACTCCCGTTTTTCTGGGCTCAGCCCAGTTTCTGTTTCGAAATTTAGTTGGGCTTGGCCACAAAAAAATATTTTCCTTTTACTGTTAAACGTGGGCCGTAATTTCCAGCCCAAAATTCACTAGTTTTCTTCAATGACTTAGGGGCCTTGGCCCAAAACCTTTCCTTTTTAGAAATCCATACTTGGTACCAAAAAAAAAAAAAAAAGAACTGATCGGGTTTTATACATTTCTTTGAAGATATGTCAAAGTTTTGAAAGGTTTTTGCTTGTTTATATGTGTTTGTTTTAGGATTGTATTAAAGAAAAGGTTTTCTTTATTTTTTTAGTTTTGAAAGTCAACTTATACTAAACGGTTTTTTTGATAAAAAAGAGAACTCGTGTTGGGGACCTAAAGTCGACTAAACAACATAAGTACCGTTTTCCTAAGATGGCTAGTTCAAACAATAAATATTCCACTATAATATATGAGTTTTATAGGTTCGTACAAATACAAAACACAACGACATTATACATGGGAAGAAAATGTAAATAAATAGAATAGGAGAAGGGAAGGCTAGGGGCGTACCAATCCCCTAGTTGTCCATTTTCACCCATGGTTGAGCTTCTTTGTGTTTATATTAGCTTCCATTTCTCTTCAGACTCGATATGTATTTGAAGGAATTTTACCACACCCAACAGGTTGGCTGGACTTGGCCCGAGTGGCCATGTAGTGAGTAGGAGGAAAAAGAGGGACCCAGTTAGTTTATAATTTCTGAACTTGTCACATATGTAAATACACATATTGTATACGCATATATCTAATTTACAAGTAGAGCAGTCTAGGCATGTGTAGATACCATTGGGCTTTAATGGCCCAATGCCAATATAAAGGAAAAAGCGCCTAAATCCCTTTGCACCTATTTAATCAGTTGGGCTAAGCCCATCTTGTTTCTAACAGAGGCCCAGATGGGGAATTACGGGCTTAGAGAGGTTCTTTTTTTCTTTCTTTTAACCATATCAAGGTGTATACCTTATGTATAATTAACCTATATATAACATACTAAGATATATATATATATATATATGTATATATATATGTATATCTAATTTATATATATATATATACCTATCACTTTTGAGGACTTTGTATATCCTATGTATATTCGGCTATTTAGGTATATATATATATATATCATATTTTCAATCCAATGGACCAATATATATATATATATTTATATATATTAACTAATTCCTAACTTGTATAGGGATATAAGTTTAGATATATATATATATTATATATATATATATATATATATATATATATATATATATATATTATATATATATATATATATATATATATATATATATATATCTAACGTACATTTGTGACATATATATATGAACATAGGTATATATATATATATATCATATAATACTTAATAGTATGAAAGGCTCATATATATGGATATATATATATATATATATATATATATATATATATATATATATATATATATATATATATATATATATATATATAATATATATATATATATTATATATATATATATATATATATATATATATATATATATATATATAAAAACATAACATAATATGATATATACGGGGCCCCTATATATATATATATATATATATATATATATATATATATATATATATATATATATATATATATATATATATACCTAATCAAAGCAATCCGTTATACGCCGCTTACAACTTGTAATTATATATAATATAATTTTACAAGTATAAAAAATACAATGAAATAAAAGTTATTATGAAATGCAAATCAACTATAACATCTTAACTTTCAAACAACAGCTTCAATAGAAGCAACTAACCAAGATGTAGAAGACTTTAAAGTACAAATAAAAGAATTATTAGACCTAGGAGTAATAAGGAGATCTACTTCTAAACATAGATCTGCAGCATTTATGGTAAGAAATCATAGTGAGATAGTAAGAGGAAAAGCTTCACAACCATCATAGAAAATCAAAAGAAAGTTTGTAAAATAAGAATTCCGTTAGGATAATAAACAAATTTAGATAAAATAGATACATTAGATAATTTAGAATATTTAGACTTAAGAATATAGCCAGAAAAGAAATATAGAGCGTTAAAAGATCATAGTATTATAAAGTGTAATTTTAGTAACAGAGAACATATATTAATTACATAGTGAAGACAAAGAATTTAATACACTAGTAGATTTAGTCATAAATTTTAGTGAAAAAACTCAAGAACATAATAAAGACGTTATCAAAATATTAGAAGTAGTAGAAACTTCACAAACTAAGCAAAGGAAAACGTTAAAAAATTAGAACAGAATTTGGATTATCTAAAATCACAAGAATTAGAACTAAATAGAAAACTTCAAATTTTAAAAAATAAATTCAATTTAGAAAAATTACCTATTAAGACTGAAATAGAAAAGTTAGTTAAAGTTATTACAGAAAAACCAAAAGAAATAGAAATAAAGACAACCCAGATAGTAACTCAAATTACACAACAAATAGAGGCATTAACTAGCGATATTAAAGAATTGAAAAAGACAGTAGAAGAACTAAAAGAAATTACTCTTTCATGAGCAGACCAACTTTAGCCCAAGAAGAAGCCTCAAAATTAATAGAAAAATCTATGCCTTTACCACACGACTATATAGACTATATACCTAACGCTAAATCTGATCAAATAATACTAAAACAAAATATTGCTATAATCTCATTATTATTAGAAATAACTAAGAAAGTAGAAATAATAGTACCAAGGTTAGAATTGATAACCGAACAGCTACAATTTATAAGTCACCAACAAAAAGAAAAAATTAACATAGCAACCCCGAAGAATAAAGAAGTTGAAGAATTAATAGAGAAATTTAAAAAGGTAGAA
Source organism: Lycium ferocissimum (assembly GCF_029784015.1). Taxonomy (NCBI): domain Eukaryota; kingdom Viridiplantae; phylum Streptophyta; class Magnoliopsida; order Solanales; family Solanaceae; genus Lycium; species Lycium ferocissimum. The sequence continues at coordinate 27,876,801 of NC_081347.1, read as the reverse complement.
ATAACACCTCAGAAGGAAAAAGCTAAAATAATTAGAAAACCACAAAAATGGACCTTTTTCCAATTAGACCAAGAAACGAAGGAGGATCAGAAAGGCAAGGACAAGAAAGACCAAGAGTAATTTTTTCAGACAATAGAATAGGTAATAATTTCTTATCAAGAATTAATAAATAGAATACAAGGCAAGAAAATATTTAGTAAATTTGATTGTAAATCAGGATACTGGCTGGTACGAATGCATGAAGAAAGTATAGAATGAAAGGCATTTACCTGTCCTGAAGGATATTTCGAATGGTTAGTAATGCCATTTGGATTAAAGACAGCTCCACCGATTTTTCAAAGAAAAATGGATAGTATACTTGGAGAATACAAAAGGTTTGTACTAGTATATGTAGATGACATATTAGCATTTAGTAAAGACATGAAAGAACACTTAGGACATCTACAAACGGTATTTAGACTATTTGTAGAAAATGGAATAACAATTAGCAAGAAAAAGATGGAATTATGTAAAAATTATATAAATTTTTTAGGAGTAGTACTAGGAGATGGTAAGGTAAAATTACAACCTCATATAGCCAAAAAAACTTTAGAAATGCCAGATAAGTTAGATAATGTTAAAGAATTACAAAAATTCTTAGGAATAGTAAATTATGCTAGAAACTTTATAAAAGACTTAGGAAAAATAGCAGGACCATTGTATTCAAAAACAGGATCAAATGGCTAAAAATATTCTAATACTGAAGACATTAAATTAGTACAAAAGATTAAAGGAAAAATAAAAAATATTCCTGACTTATATTCCTGACTTATATTCCTGACTTAAATATGCCACTAGAAACAGATTATTTAATTATAAAAACAAATGGTAGTTTTGTAGGATGGGGAGCAGTATTAAAAGCAAAACCAAATAAATATAGTAATAAAAGTGAAGAAAAGATATGTGCTTATCAGAGTGGTAAGTACAGAGAGAAAGGAAATATGAGTAGTATAGATGCATAAATTTTAGCTGTAATAGATGGATTAAATAGTTTCAGACTATATATCTTAAACAAACTAGAAATATTAGTTGGAACAGATTGTGAAGCTATAGTCAAATTCTATCAAAAAATAAATGACAAAAATAGTAGTAGACGGAGATGGCTAAATTTTATAGATACCATTTCAATTTATAACCTAAAGTTTGAACATATAAAAGGAAAAGATAATAATCTAGCAGACCAATTAAGTAGATTAAAGATTACTACTAACTAATAATATGATTTCCTATTTGAACAGCATGAGACCATCAAGTTCTCAGACAGCAGACAAGGGAAAAGGCATAGCCTCAACCCAAGATACTTACAGACAAAAGGTATTAAGTAACCTTCATTTTAGACCTACATCTTCATTAGAAAGAAACGCCTTAGAAAGAATACATTTTGGAGCCAGTAATTTAGTATTCTTTCCGCCATCTAATTGAACTTTTAAAGTATTACCATAATATATAATAGACAAACAACTGACATGTTTAGTAGACAATTTATGGATATCACATAATATAAAAGATTCTAAACATTTTATAGCCACTTTAAATGCACTTTGTCAGTATTTCACAGACAAAAAATTTAAATTTTATGTTGTAGTCCATAGTAGAACTAATGGTGTTTTTCAAACTTGGATAGAAGTCTTAAACTCTATTAAAGACATAAGAAAAACTCTTTTTAAAGGATTTAATGATTTTACTGAGGCATTAGATTATGCTAGAGGAATGTTGGGTCCAAATTATTATATTTCTCCAGCCCTTAAACAAAATCCAGACAAAATCCCTCAGTATAACATACAAAAAGACACAGACAAAGTAATTTTTGTGATCACTGTTCTACTATAACTGAAGTGGTCAAAAGACTAAACCAGCAGAAAGAGACACTCATCCAAGAAAAAATGAAACTCTTGGAACAAGCAAGGATGTTAGAACAAAGACTACAAGCAGTTAAGTTCGAATTAGCACAATCCGCAGTTTTCCATCTCAAACAAAAATGGATGAGACGGGTGTGCATTCCCCAATTAATGCAAATAGATCCACTATATCGGATAAGGATACGCTAGTCCGGTTCAAACGATAGCGGTAAAGACTCATCAAATCAAGGATGGTCGTCACTTTGCCAAAAAGTGAAGATGAGGGATGTTCATCTTTCCAGACAAGACGAAGACTTCCAAAGACACTTATGCAAGGAGCTACTCCTACAAAGAAAAGCATACTTGCCAAAAAGAAAAGAATGAAAAAATAGAGAATATAGTTAAAGAGACATTGGAAAGGTTTTTTCAGCTAAAAGAAGGACAGGATAAACATATAGTTAGAAATCCTAGTCCAGCGTTATCTCCAAGTCTAGGGATGTCACCAGTCCATAACTCAGATGAAGGAGATATGGTAAATTTTCAAAATAGTGCATTTCAAGCTTCACAAGATCCAAACGACGACGATTCGGGGATGAGTTTTGATTCTATCGCACTGCATAATCTAGACACATAAATATATATATATATATATATATATATATTAGTGGAAGAATTAATCATGACAAGACAAAAGATGGAAAGATTCGTTGGACAGAGCAATGGCTAGAAGACATTTTCAGAAAAAGAGACTTTATTTAAGCACCTTTAATAAAGTAGCCACAGTAAATGGACAGATCAGCAAACGGATAAGAAAATAAAGCTTCTTTTGAAAAAGCTTCACGTGACAATGGGGCCCAAAAGATTCTTTCATATTTTGAAATCCGAAGTTGAAGTCCGCCAGACGCCTATAAATAAGAGCATTTGTGGAGAAGCAAAGACATCACCAACAAGAGCATCAACAACATCTCTCAAGCAAAACCTCCATATTTCCCTTTCTCTTTCATCAAATGCCTCAATCCCTTTTCCAGTCCAAAATCTTTGTAATATAAACTTCTCTTGTAAAATAGTATTAAACTTTCAGTAATTTTCTCCTAATGTGAAATAGTTTTCGAGTTCCCCGAAAGGGAAACCTCTTTCCATCTTCAAGTCATGTAAGTTTTTAACTATGTTTCTATACTACTCTCCCTATTATGTAAATTATTCCATGCTGATATGAATATTATGTTTAAGTAATTACTTATTATTATGAATCTGTTACTCCTAGTACATGGTTATTCTCTTAATTTCTTAATAAATTCGATGGATTAACCTGTAAATTCCTAGGTGTGAAAGAGGCCGTTTTAATGTCCAAAAAATGATAAAGGACGAAGTTGGTCATGACCAGGGTGTGGTTAAAGAAGAAAATTATTAAGAACAAGGGTTAAGAGAAAGAGGTGAACAGTGTAACAATATTCATGACTGGACAGAGTCCAGATTATTAAAAAAAAAAATTGGGAGATAAACAGAAACTTAGAAATATAACTACATGATAAGAAGATATCTAGGAGTGAGGAAGTACCGAGTAGGATTGTTTAAATATTTGATAAAACCACATTATGTTGAGTTCGTTGAAATCCTAAAATATCGAAAAAAACTTAACCCCCCTCTCAATTATATATATATATATATATATATATATATATAATCGTGTTGACTCCTGGCATCTCCGAGCAAACGGAGTGCAACAATCTTAACCGAGCCGACATCCTACTAGATGGATCACTAACCTATATCTCGGGATCTGCGGGCATGAAATGCAGCCCCTAAACAATAGAGGAGTCAGTACGAATAATGTACCGAGTATGTAAGGCATGAAAATAACATATATAAGAATCATGAAAGAAATCTAGGACATGAGAGTCAATCTGTATATCTGAATGTGTCAGTATAACTCTGTATATCTGAAAGTACCTCTGAGGGCGTATGATATGCATGTTTACTCAGCCATATAATATAAGCTCGGTGTTATCCGTACCCAGCCATGACAGGCTCGGTGTTATCCGTACCCAACTGCAGTGGTGTGCACAATAGGTGTCATACCCGGCCGACTATAGCGCGGCTCGGCGTGGTAAAATAAGTGTATAAATATATATACAATGCATGAATGACTCATAGGAATAACTTCTGGGCCTTTCGGAGTGACGTAGGGTCGGTAACCTCTGAACATCGTTATAGAACTAACATCATCAATATGTCTTACTTACCGAATCAATGATCACAAGTTCAAATCAAGAATCATCAAAGGTAAGTAGTAACATTATTGAAAATCCGAAGAACATAAGCTTTCTAACATTCTAAGACTGGAATCATTATGGATAAAGTTCGTTCGTTCATTTCGTTCTTTTCATAAGATTCATGCCAAAGAGAATGAAGGGATAGTCTTAACATACCTTTGTTGTAAATGACTCAATATATACTGCCCATAGTGCTTCAACCTACATCAACGTATTAGAACTATGGTTAATACCATGGATGAACTCGAAACACATTTCTAAGCTAGTAGCTCTCTTACGAAAAATTGGGCAGCACTTCCCATACATTTCCTCACTTCCCCGAATTCAAAACAGTATCAAACAACAACATCAACAACCAATCCTATCCATTAAGCCCCTCAACAATGTAAGAACAATTTCAGCAAGTCAAACAATAGTACAATGAGCGGCAAGCTGGCCATTTACGATTAAACAAACATAGTTTTAAACCCTATCTTCCTTCCAGAATTTAGCAACAACATTAACCACAACATATTCAATTATCTTTATTGATTTTCATCCACAATACAACTTTACAACGACAAAAGACGGAAAGATTCGTTGGACAGAGCAATGGCTAGAAGACATTTTCAGAAAAAGAGACTTTATTTAAGCACCTTTAATAAAGTAGCCACAGTAAATGGACAGATCAGCAAACGGATAAGAAAATAAAGCTTCTTTTGAAAAAGCTTCACGTGACAATGGGGCCCAAAAGATTCTTTCATATTTTGAAATCCGAAGTTGAAGTCCGCCAGACGCCTAAAAATAAAAGCATTTGTGGAGAAGCAAAGACATCACCAACAAGAGCATCAACAACATCTCTCAAGCAAAACCTCCATATTTCCCTTTCTCTTTCATCAAATGCCTCAATCCCTTTTCCAAATTCAAAATCTTTGTAATATAAACTTCTCTTGTAAAATAGTATTAAACTTTCAGTAATTTTCTCCTAGTGTGAAATAGTTTTCGAGTTCCCCGAAAGGGAAACCTCTTTCCATCTTCAAGTCATGTAAGTTTTTAACTATGTTTCTATACTACTCTCCCTATTATGTAAATTATTCCATGCTGATATGAATATTATGTTTAAGTAATTACTTATTATTATGAATCTGCTACTCTTAGTACATGGTTATTCTCTTAATTTCTTAATAAATTCGATGGACTAACCTGTAAATTCCTAGGTGTGAAAGAGGCCGTTTTAATGTCCAAAAATGATAAAGGACGAAGTTGGTCATGACTGTGGTGTGGTTAAAGAAGAAAATTATTAAGAACAAGGGTTAAGAGAAAGAGGTGAACGATTAGTAACAATATTCATGGTCGGACAGAGTCCATTATTAAAAAAAAAATTGGGAGATAAACAGAAACTTAGAAATATAACTACATGATAAGAAGATATCTAAGAGTGAGGAAGTACCGAGTAGGATTGTTTAAATATTTGATAAAACCACATTATGTTGAGTTCGTTGAAATCCTAAAATATCAAAAAAAACTTAACCCCCCTCTCATATATATATATATATATATATATATATATATATATATATATAATCGTGTTGACTCCTGGCATCTCCAGAGCAAATGGAGTGCAACAATCTTAACCGCTGAGCTGACATCCTACTAGATGGATCAATAACTTGTATCTCAGACCTGCGGGCATGAAACGCAGCCCCCAAATAATAGGGGAGTCAGTACGAATAATGTACCGAGTATGTAAGGCATGAAAATAACATATATAAGAATCATGAAAGAAATCTAGGACACGAGAGAGTCAATCTGTATATCGAATGTGTCCGCATAACTCGTATATCCGAAAGTACCTCCGAGGCGTATGATATGCATGTTTACTCAGCCATATAATATAAGCTCGGTGTTATCGTACCCAGACCATGACAGCTCGGTGTTATCCGTACCCAACTGCGGCGTGTGTGCACGATGGGTGTCATACCCGCCGACTATAGCGCGGCTCGGCGTGGTAAAATAAGTGTATAAATATATATACAATGCATGAATGACTCATAGGAATAACTTCTGGGCCTTTCGGAGTGACGTAGGGTCGGTAACCTCCGAACATCGTTATAGAACTAACATCATCAATATGTCTTACTTCTACTGAATCAATGATCACAAGTTCAAATCAAGAATCATCAAAGGTAAGTAGTAACATTATTGAAAATCCGAAGAACATAAGCTTTCTAACATTCTAAGACTGGAATCATTATGGATAAAGTTCGTTCATTCATTTCGTTCTTTTCATAAGATTCATGCCAAAGAGAATGAAGGGATAGTCTTAACATACCTTTGTTGTAAATGACTCAATATATACTGCCCATAGTGCTTCAACCTACATCAACGTATTAGAACTATGGTTAGTACCATGGATGAACTCGAAACACATTTCTAAGCTAGTAGCTCTCTTACGTAAAATTGGGCAGCACTTCCCATACATTTCCTCACTTCCCCAAATTCAAAACAGTATCAAACAACAACATCAACAACCAATCCTATCCATTCAGCCCCTCAACAATGTAAGAACAATTTCAGCAAGTCAAACAATAGTACAATGAGCGGCAAGCTCAGTTTACGATTAAACAAACATAGTTTTAAACCCTATCTTCCTTCCAGAATTTAGCAACAACATTAACCACAACATATTCAATTATCTTTATTGATTTTCATCCACAATACAACTTTACAACGACCCCATAACAGTCCCACAAGTTCAGCAACTCAAACTGATTTTTCAAGTCACTAAAACAAGTTTCCGACTTATCCTTCTTTCAAATCAAGCAACACAACCAGAAGTACATAAGTAAGACTCTAACCAGCCATGACTTCAACTTAAAAACAAGTTCACAACCAGCCAGCAATGGCACAACAATAACCAGCATGCTACTCTTTCGAAACTCGCAAGTTCTGGTCTCTACGATCGAGCTACAACTCGTAGAAGCTTAGATAAGGGAAGGAAAAGCATAAACTTACCTTGGAATGAGTATAAGCCACGAAAAATAGTCCTTCCTCATCTAAAATCAGTCCCTAAATGCAGATACAAGAAGGAGAAAGAGAAACTAGTAAGCAGTCTGGATTTTTCGGCACTAGAATCACTTCGTTTCACTCGAAATCACCTAGGGTTTGTGGAGCTTTTGGGGAGAGGAATTGCAGGGGGGTTTCTCCTATGTTTTGCTCTGAAAAATATGGTGAAAATGTGAGAGGATCATCCCATATAAAGGGCCCCTTGACCGTCCTAAATCCTCCCTTTTTTGGGTGTGTAAATCTTGGCCTTTCCTTTTTAAGCAAGTAGGTGATGCGCCTACTTGCCACCTACTTGCTTAATTAAATAGGTCCGTTGAATTTAACACGCGTCGCATCCTTACTTCGTAGTTAAGATACGTATTAAGTAGCTCAAGCAAGTAGTACGGGAAGTAAGTTGGTGAAGCAGGCACATCGGGTAAGCAAGCAGATAATTTTTATTTGTCAAAAATCTCATTTCTCACGCTTAAATGCACTCGTCAACCTCAACCTAGTCGTGTATCTTATAGCCTTTGAATAACATGTTGAAACTCATATACCATCTTAAGATATGCTCATAGACGGGTTATACAATGTCCCATAAGGGCCTCAACACAAATCTATATTACTCGGGTTACAACGAAGCCTCAAAGTAGAAAAGAAGCGAAATGAAATCCCAACTTTTTTATAGACTCAAGATACTTCCTAGACTTGTCCTGCTTGTACTTACTTGTTTACTATATGAATAGCACAAAGATTTTTCGAGGTGTAACATAAATAAATTCTAAAACCAGATAAGGTTGTATAGTCATTCAATGGAAAGTTCTAAAGAAACAGTAATAGGCTAGTCTGGAAATGAGGCATACAAAACATGGAGGTTACAACGAAGCCTCAAAGTACAAAAGAAGCGAAATGAAATCCCAACTTGTTTATCAACTCAAGATACTTCCTTGACTTGTCCCGCTTGTACTTACTTGTTTACCATATAAATAACACAAAGATTTTTCGAGGTGTAACATAAATAAATTCTAAAACCAGATAAGGTTGTATAGTCATTCAATGGAAAGTTCAAAAGAAACAGTAATAGGCTAGTCTGGAAATGAGGCATACAAGACATGGCATCCATGGTATAAACAAACAAGCATTATAGATACAGAACCAAAGCTTTTCTTATGTATATAACATCATATGCAAGACAGAGTAATTTGTGGAGAAAGAAGTTAAAGTTAAGGCATGCATATATGACTTAGATAAAACCAACTACAGATCTAATGACATAAGGTAGAGACAGGATGACTCATATAATGGCAACAGTATAGAGTAAATGTGTATGACTTACGCACAATCAAGAAAACATACACACAGGCTGAACCATCATTTTCCTTGGGTTTGGATGACCTTATGAGAACTTAATGGTATGCAGAAAGACATTTCACTTAAGTAGACATGGCATAGATAGAACTAAGCAGACAGGATCAGGCTTTTCTAGCTGAAGTAACTATATACAGAATATGTAGCACACAGAGAGGGGTAACTGTAATTTAAACAACCATGACACAAGCATAAACAGAGTGCAAACAAGTCCAAGTGTATAAGGAGGGTGCAAGATTTATCTTCAAATCGCAGTCAAGTTGTTAAATGATGACAATATCTGATAAGGATATGCAAGATCTATATACAGATGCAAATTCAGAGTAATGAAGAGGATGCAAAGGGAACACAAAGATGCATTTTTTAACATAGCTTTAAGGGGAAAAGAATCATGTAACTCTAAGTTCTGTGCTTCTATTGAGTTCTTTCCTATCTATGTCTAATTTAAAAATATATACACCCAGATCCTTTACTTAACTAAAGCCATCTGTTCATTAGTGATAGTTTGTTTGTAATCTAAGTCCCTTGGGTAGATAGTATTTATATGGTTTAAGGTCCTTATATCGTGAGCATGCATCCCATAAGTCATAGAAGTTCCATGGTGCTCTTTATATGGAGGAAACGTGTTATGAACCCAAGCATTGCTTGATTCTCCCTTGACCCTCTTCTCAGAGCACCTTTTAAAAAGACTCTTCTAAGCCATGTGACCTTTATTTCACCTTTAATCCCCTAGAACCATATGAGGTTTTATCCCTTAAGTTGTTCATAACTAGGTGTCCATCAAATGCAGATACAGCTATTCACAACAGACAAGGTCATTTAGGTACAAGTGAGAATCATTCTTTGTTATCAGGGCCTAATTAAGTTATCAGGGCCTAATTAAGTTCACACAGACACATAGGATGAATCAAAGGGTCATTATACTATCCCTTAGATCATTTTTAGCTTCACAAAACCATCACAGACTGGTCCAAGTACTCAACAAACCCATAAATTCCATCCAACTGAATCATAGAGATACACATGAACTGAATAATCTAGTGATGACAGCTAGGCATACAATCATAGTGTTCTTAGATATGTAGACAAGAAAAGACATTAAATCATAAAGATAAGTCAAGATGTTTCAGGTCAAAGGGCTCAGAGCAGTTTCAAAAAATGGACATATCAAGCAGATTTCCATTGGCCCAATTCACCTTCAAATAAGATCATGAAAAGCACTTTGTGGTTTATAGCATGAATTCAAGTTTAATGTTTTAGTTTATGCTCTTTTACAGACTTCAATCATCGAACACACACATACATGGATGGGAACCAATGTTATTCAAGAAAAGAGAAGGGAAAACATGTAAACAAGTAACCAGGCAGACTGGAACCTAATTTTTAAACTTTCAGTGTTGGTCTCTCAAACTTTCAATTTAGATAAACTCTAGAGGTTCTTAGTACCATTAAGTTCTCTAGATCATAATTCTGACTCCAGACAAGTCTTAAAGGATAGGTACAAGTATACATGCCACTGGAAACAAGATGTTCATGTTTTAAGCAAATCACATAGTAAACATTCAAATTCTCCCTTCCTTGAGTATTGACTCAGCCTTTTAAAAGTGATTTAAGCTATCAATACCTAGGTCCTTAGATAGAATCGTTCATATCATCAAAACAGTGCATATGCTAAGGTCATATAAATCGAGGTGGCTCCATTTGTTCTTTCCCCTCTCTTATTTTATCCCTGATATTAAAGAGACCAAACTTGTAAAGCTATTTGCCTTCATAATTCATTATTAGTCAGTGAATGATCCATCAAGGGTCAACACCTTCCATTCTGGCAACCTCCTAATTGATTCCTATCCTTTTTAAACCCTTTTTATTATGGTCATGACTTCATTAATGTCTAATGCTAGCTTAACAATGGTTAGTTTGTCCAAAACAGGACTGAACCCATTCAATTTTCCTCAGTTCAGACTTAACTGTGCCATATTCAGAACTATAAGCTAAGGTCTAAAGTGTTCAAGGAACTACATAGCACTTAGGATTCAATTAAAGGCTCAAATAAGCCTTAATACCTCACACATTAGCCTACTGAGTTTACTATTCAATTGATGGGAGCATTCCATTCCATTATTCTAACAGAACACCTCATTAGACTGGTTGAACCTTATACCAAACATGAATTAATAGTTTTATACTATTACCTTAGTAAATACCAGATTAATTATTAACTAGTTATCACATTTAAACGTATGCTAACCATTTTTATACTATCATCCCAACAACCATTATATCAACAACTAACTAAACATTCTACTAATCTAGAGCTAATCATACATTTAAACAGGGATTAAACACAAACAAAAAGGGGAAGAAAATGATAAAGGCTTACCTTTTTTGTGTGCAGCCTCTATCAAGAATGAATTTGGAGACCTTGTGCTTCCAATCTCTAGACTCAGCCCCTCAACGAAAGAAAAACAAGTAAATAAATATTTGGACGAGTAAGACTCTACTTTTACAGTTAAGTCTTGAAAATTTTAAACTGAGAGCTCAAATTTCCGAGTTAGTTACTCAAAATTCAAGCTATGAGGGTTTCAAATTGTTTTTCTGGTAAGGGAAAATTGCATTCAAAGACTTCAACAACTGATGTGGGACAACAAAATTTCTCAGGAACAAACACTCAATATAGGAAATTAACGCTTAGGATTTAAAGATAACAAGCATATACGGTCAGATCTGATCCACTATGAGTCGATTCGAGCCAATCCTTGTCGAACCAATGAAAAAAAAAATCATACAATAAATAATATGACAACAAGATGTAGAAATCTCTTTGTTTGACTTGAAAACTAAATGAAAAACGAAAAGGAAAGGAAACTAATACTGTGTTTGGAGCAATTTCGAGTGAAAAAACATTGAAGCATTAATTGTTGTATGCAATTGGACGCGAAAAAGTTGGCTGAGGTCTGAGACCTCTGAATATTTATCATTTTTGGCTATGAGAAAAGAGAGAGAATGCAGGCGGTGCCTAGGGTTTGTGATGGAAGAGGAAAGAGAGAGAGGGGGGTAGGGGGAAAGGGGTGTTTGGTGTGAAATGAACGTGAGGAGGGGTTTTTCCCCTCTTGATCCGATTATTTTGGGCCGGGTCGGTCTGTTTTGGGTTGGACCTGGTCCAAAATTAAAAGAAGAGGGAAGGGACCCTTTTGTATATTACCTATATATACTCACATAAACTAGGCGTATATATGTATGTAAGGGTGGGACGGATATTTTAATAAAACGGACAAACATTTAAACAACCAATTATTAATCGTAGTACTTAGTTATAATCAAATTATGATGTAATTAATTTAAAACACGGCTAAAAGGTTCAATTTGCAAATACATCCTTAATGGGTTTTAAAATCCAAATTGACTGTTGCAATTATAACCCTACTTAACCTAATCAACCAATTAAGATTAAATTATACTAATAGCCATAATTAATTTGAACCAATGGATTTGGTCATTTTAATTAAAGTCACTAGGAGGCCAAATTTGCAAAAATGACCCCAATTGCCTCAATCATGAATTGATTGGTTCAATTGTGGCCATAATGTAAACAATTAAATAATTAAAACCAATTTGCAATAATGATCCTCTAATTGATTAATTAACCCAATTAATTACTAAAAACAATTTATGATTTCAACAAATTATGCAAACACACAGAATTAGAGATTGAGGGGCAAAATGGCCAATTCTCTTAATTACTCAAACTCCTTGGATTAAAAGGGAATAAATCATTTATTAATTTGACTTTTTGACAATCTAACAACTAAGTAAATAACTATTCAAAATTGTTTTGCTTTTGATTAATTCTAACAAAATACCAATTAATTCATAAATAATGTATAATGTCATAAAAATCACTTTATCAATTTAAAGAAGTAAAATATTGACCTAAACAATTTCTTACAAAATCATTTAAACCCTTTAAGATGCATGGCTCATTTTATCTATCATCCAAGGACTCTGAGTAATTAAAATAACCCTAATTTTGGACTGACCCGACTCATTCTACCTTTCATTTTCATGCAATTTTCACATATGTGGTCGGACCCTGGTTTTGGGTTTCCAACATATCTCGAGTTGTACGAGAATTCAGGCCATTTGTAGTTTGACTCAACTAAGGATTTTTAAGTGATTTAGCAGGAAAGTTCGAGATTCCCAGTGTTGTGACAGGGGTTTCTCTGCACAGCTGTTAGAGTGTGACCGATTCTCTGGTCTTGAGCCCGCCTACATACCCCTGGTCTCTGGGAATTAGGTCACACATAGTTCGACTCACTGGAGAAGAGTACGTCCCTTCTATGGGAATACCTTTAGATTTCCCATTATGTATCCGACCGGTTGCGGTTTCTTAGTAAAGAAAAACATAAAACAAGATAAAGTGTGGGTAAGTTTGAGATCGGATGGCTTCCAAATCCTTACCAGAGAGCTTGACTCTCATAGGCACCCTATCTTGACCGGCTGCATAAGAAAAAGTTTCACCTTTGCTCTGCAATTTATCTGGATCTGATTTAGCAAGCCGACTCCTTTCTGGCATCTGCGTGCTCATCTCCTGGATTTGACAATATTGTAGATATTCTTCGTAGTATTTAAATGAATGGCCCTATCGGCTTATTTGTATGAATAGCCCTCTCGGCTATTTGTATGAATGGCCCTCTCGGTAGTTTGATATGAATGGCCCTCTCGGCTTGTTTGTATGAGTGTCTCTCTCAGCTTGTTTGTATGAATGGCCCTCTCGGTTGTTTGTATGAATGGCCCTTTCGGTACGTTTGTATGAATGGCCCTCTCGGTACGTTTGATATGAATGGCCCTCTCGGCTATTTGCGAATGGCCCTCTCAGCAGTTTGATATGAATGGCCCTCTCGGCTATTTGTATGAATGGCCCTCTCGGCTATTTGTATGAATGGCTTTCTCGGCTATTTGTATGAATGGCCCTCACGGCAGTTCGATATGAGTGGCCCTCTCGGCAATTTGTTATGAATGGCCCTCTCGGCTCGTCCATATGAATGGCCCTCTCGGCTGTTTGTATGAATGAGCCTCTCGGCAATTTTAAATAAATGAAATGGCCCTCTTGGCATGCAGGTGAAAGATATGGCCCTTGTGGCTGGATATTCTTTCTTTCATCCATTGTATTTGGCTATTGATCATTGTGGTCGGATATGCCCTTCCGTCCTTGTCATGACCCTTTTGGTCGCATGTACCTTTATGCTCATTCATTGTGACCCCTTTTGGCCTGATATGTCCTTGTCATTCACTCTTTGTGTAACCCTTTTGGTCGGATATATCTTATTGTCCTTGGCATTGCCCTTTGGCTGGATTTGTCTTTATCCTTTTGTTTTTGTGACTCTCGTGGTCGAGTGTATCTTTGTCACTCATTCTTTGTTGTGATCTTCTGGTACTTTGCCTCTCGGCTGAGTTTGCTCTTCGCCTTGGCTGTGAGTAAGCCGGTTGATGATGTACTTGTATCCTGTTATAAACCTGCATTCATAGAAAAGTTGTGAGTTTTCTAAGAGGCCAATTAGCGTCGTCGTCTTCCCATCCGGTGTCTCCTTCTTGATGCTCCTTCGATCCCTCTTTGGACTCGGTATTTTGAGAGATGGTTTTGGGACATACTTATGCCAATTTTGAAAATCTAAAGTAATTTTTTTATAAAATATGCGGTGTTTTTCCTTAAAAGAAATGTTTATTTCGTTTTTAAGTGTCATGACGTGTGTTTTCTTCGAACGAGGTCTTTTGGCCCTCCCGGGAGATATGATTGCTGACTTCTGAACTAGTAGAATTTTTGAGATCTTTCTCAAAAATTTTGCCCCAGTTTCAGTATTTTCTCTGAGCGACCCTTGCTTTGTCTTGTTATGCAGGATTCTGCCCCAGTGTATAGCTTTACTTTGTCACTTTCCTCGTTGACTGTTTTTTATAGGAATTTTTGAGGTTCCCTAAAAAATTCTGCCCCAGTGTAGGGTTGACGTTTAGCCATCTCATGTGTCGATCCTTGTATTCTGATCTAGTTGACTTTTGTCTCTGAGGTTTCCTAAGAGTTTCTCAGATTTTTCTTTTATGACGACCAAGCTCGAAAGCGCCTACGTATCCTGTCGCGGTAGGAATTCAGGTCGAACGTAGTTCAAAAATAAAATTACTGAGTTTTGGTTTTTACTAATAATGTGACCGGGTCCGATATGGACTGCCTACATATCCCACTACGGGGAAGTTAGGTCATTGCGTAGTTCATTACATAGATGATCTATTTTTTCCTATTCTATTACAAGGTATGATTACAAGCAAAAGTACGATTACAAGGAAATAATAATATGATTATAAGCAAATGGAATCCTAAACATAATATCTCTTGAGTGTGTCTGCATTGATAGCTTTGGGCCACTCTTTTCCATCCATCTCGGCCAGGACTACAGCTCCCCCTAATAGAACCTTTCTAACCATGTATGGTCCTTGCAAGTTTGGTGCAAACTTTCCTTTGTATTCTTCCTGATGAGGGAAGATCCGCTTGAGTACGAGTTGACCAATTTGAAAGAGTCGGGCTCTGACCCGCTTGTTGAAGGCTCGAGACATTCTTTGTCTGTACAGCTGTCCGTGGCATACCGCCACCATTCTTTTCTCATCTATCATGGACAATTGCTCTTAGCGATTTTTGACCCATTCTGCATCACTCAGCTCCTCCTCTTGAATGATCCTGAGTGAAGGGATCTCCACTTCTGCGGATATGACTGCCTCTGTACCGTAGACAAGGAGGTACGGGGTTGCCCCAGTGGAAGTTCGGGTTGTGGTTCTGTACACCAACAAGGCATAAGGGAGCTTCTCGTGCCAATTCTTGCAGTTGTCGATCATTTTCCTCAAGATCCTATTGATATTCTTGTTGGCAGCCTCTACGGCTCCGTTCATCTGTGGCCGGTAGGAGGTAGAGTTTCTGTGACTTATATTGAATTGCTCACAGATGTCTTTCATCAAATGGATATTCAGGTTAGCATCGTTATCTATGATTGATAATGGATTCGGGTACGCCAAAGCGATATATCAGATTGTTCTTGACAACATCGACCACGATTTTCTTGGTTACCGATTTGTGAGAAGTTGCTTTCACCCAATTGATAAAGTAGTCGATGGCGACTAAGATGAAACGATACCTGTCACGACTCAACTAGAGGGCCATGACGGGCACCCGGAACTAACCTACAGAGTACCTCTAATGTACATCTCATAATCATTCTAGGTGGGCCATAAGCTAGCTCATATGCATCATATTCTGTAAGGACATGTATCACAAGATCATGGCACGTCATTATGTATTCATCAACAACCATGCCCATAAACATAAGCCAACAAGGCTGTCTAAGTACTATACATCAATATGTACTGATAAGACTATGGAATATCTAGATACATGCATCAGTCTACGAGCCTCTATAATTAGAATACAGGAATCCATAAGGACGGGGCAGGACTCCGCCGTGCCCAAGTATATGCACAAAAGAGTAGTACCAATAAGCTTCAGCTCTAGGACAATTGGAGCCTTTCCGAAGCTTCGCTGATAAAGCCCCTAAGGATCAGGTTCGTCTACCTATCTACTTGCGGGCATGAATGCAGCGTCCACAAAAAAGGACGTCAGTACGAATAATGCACTGAGTATGTAAGGCATGAAAATAACATAAGAAGAAGGATGGAATATAACATGAGATAAAGTTAACTTGGACATCTGATTGCCTCGTAAGGCGGATATCATGTATGCTTAGCCTTTTAAAGAAAATGTCTTTCATGCATATATAACGTAATAATGTCGCGGAACGTGCAGCCCGATCCATATGTATCATATCATCATCATCATCATCATGCCGCGGAATAAACGGCCCGATCCATACCCATATATCCCGCGTCCGGGCATCCCTCATCCGGGACAATATCATAGTATGCCAACTGATCAGGTGGCTATGCGTATATAATGCGCCCTTTTTCCCATATCCCATATATATACATATATAATGTACATATATAATATAAGTAGCATGCATGAGATCCTAAACAAAAGTTGTCACTTTATCGGAGTGACGTAAGGTCGGTAACCTCCGATTTATTTTATGTAATAATCATCATCGCTATATTTCACCTTGAAGGAACAACTATCATAAGGTGGGATAAAAAACAATGAATAAAATTAAGGAAATCATAGGAATAACTCAATATTCTCATAATAGCATCAAAACCATAAGCCTTGGAATTTCTAGAAATGGAATCATCATCATCATCATTATCATCATAGGAAACATCTAATTTTAGCATCATAGAAAACCTTGAGAATCATGAACTTCTAGCTTTTGGAAAATAAGGACGTTATGGAAAACATGTATGGGTGCATAAGAAGGGAATCATGCCTTTAGAAAGAAAGGGACTAGCCTTAACATACCTGATTGATCTCCTACTTCTTAACTTAACGCTTATTCTCCCGAGCTCGTAAATCTACATTCAAGAGAAATCATACTACTGTTAGACTTATCATCATATGCCTATCTCAAGTCTTTAAATTAAACTCCTTTAGAATCTGCCAAAATTCGGGCAGCATCTCCCCTGTTTATATCCCTAGCTCGAAATCACAATTTCAACAACCAATACAACGACATAAACAACACCACTAACATCATCCTCAGTACCAAAAGATTCCATAAAACATCCCACACGATGTTTATCCAATTTCTCAACCAACAATTTCGTTATACAATCATTTAATAGCTCTACCTTCATAAATAAACCTAAATCAATATCAATAAGGGAAGATTCATACCTTACTCCCGCTAGAACCGCAATATCTTCAATATTCACCTTGAATTCGAGCCAAGATTCACCGCAATCCGATATTATAATCGCAACTATTCGCTGTCTAAACCTGAATACGGAGATTATACTTAGTTCGCATTAAAATTTGATGTTTGGAAGTTGGGGGAAATTTCCAGAAATTTGGAGAGGTTTTGGGGGTGTTGTGATGAAGAATGAGGGGGTAAACCCCCTTTTATAACATTCCAGAGTTTGCCTGCATCGACCTAAAAATTGCTCAGCGCGTTCGCGCTGAGTTGATCCTTGGTCCTCTGCACGTTCACGCCACCTCCAGGCTCGTTCGCGCAAAGTTAATCCCTGCTCTGGCAGTCCATCTTAAAAAGAACATAACGTTTGATTCCGATGTCGGATTGACGCGCGGTTTGTTGCGTTGGAAACTGAACTTCCTGAACTTTAATTTCGGCTTTTGTTTCACTACAAAATTCCTAATATACCAAAAGATATTCTTTCCCTAAGTTAGACCAAAATTGTCATACAAAATCTTACCTAACTTTTCTCCAGAGTTCTGAAAACTTAATCTCCTTGACTCACTTGTTCTCCAGCCCTTCCATGACTTATTACCTAAGTTTAAACCCTCATAATCATAAGATAAACACATATAATGTCATTTAGCTTTGACAATAACTCCGGTGTCCACAATTGAATGACTAATACCTAATGAATCTCAAGGTACAAAACTACGAGGTGTAACATTCCTCCCCCCTTATAAACATTTTTTTTACGAAAATTTTGCCAGAGTTTCTCCTGTAATTGTACCACTACCATACTATCACAACAACCCAAAATATACAATGCCTCACAGGGCTACAACATCAATACCCATATTGGCCACACACGACCAAGAAATTATTCAAAGAAGCATCACATACCTGAGGGTGCTGGCGTCTCTGTCCAGGGCTCTTCTGGGGGTGGAAATAGATGCGGATACTTGAACTTCATATCTTCCTCAGCTTCCCAAGTCATTTGTTCCCTGTTATTGTTTCTCCACAGGACTTTAACTGAAGCTACGTCCTTGGTTCTAGGTCTTCGAACTTCCCTATCTGGAATGGCAAAGGGTACTTCTTCATAGGACAACTTCTCAGTAACTTGGACATCATCTACAGGCACAATTCTGGAAAGATTTCCCACACACTTCCGAAGCATTGATACATGAAACACTGGGCGAACTGACTGCAAGTCCGAAGGCAGATCTAACTCATAAGCCACTTGACCTACCTTGCACACAATCTTGTAAGGCCCGATATACCGAGGACTAAGCTTGCCCTTCTTGCCAAATCTCATTACGCCTTTCATCGATGACACCTTCAAGAATACCCAATCATTAACTTTAAATTCCAAGTCTCGTCGACGAATGTCCCCATAGGATTTTCGATGACTTTGAGTTGTTAATAACCGATCCTGAATAAGCTTGATCTTCTCCACTCCTTGTTGGATCAAGTCTGGGCCCACTAACTTTTTCTCTCCTACTTCGAACCATCCAATTGGCGATCTACACTTCCTTCAATATAAGGCTTCATATGGGGCCATTTGGATACTAGAGTGGTAGCTAGTATTGTCCGCAAACTCAATAAGCAGCAAATGATCACCCCAATTTCCTCAAAAATCTAGCACACATGCTCTTAGCATATCTTCAAGGGTCTGCTCAGCCTGCCCATCAGTCTGTGGATGAAATGCGGTACTAAGTCTCACTTGTGTTCCCAAACCTTCTTGGAAGGACTTCCAAAAATTCGCTGTAAATTGTGCTCCTCTATCAGTAATAATGGATACTGGAACACCATGAAGTCGCACTATCTCTTTAATATACAATTTCGCATAATCTTCTACTGAGTATGTAGTTCTGACTGGCAAGAAATGAGCTGATTTTGTGAGTCTATCCATAATCACCCATATAGAGTCATCCTCATAATCACCCATATAGAGTCATCCTTACGCCGGGAACGAGGCAAGCCTGTAATGATATCCATATTAATCACTACCCATTTCCAAGTCGGAATCTCTATAACTTGCAGTAATCCTCCAGGGTTTTGATGCTCGATTTTCACCTGTTGACAATTAGGACATTCGGCTACAAACTCCGCTATGTCTTTCTTTATTTCGTCCCACAAATATATAGATTTAATATCGTGGTACGTCTTTATCTCTCCTGGATGGACAAAATAACGAGAATGATGGGCTTCTTCCAGGATCTGTCGACATAATCTTACAACATCAGGGACACATAATCTGCCTTGGTACCTGAGAACTCCATCTACAGGAACCTCAAATGGTGACTTCTCCTTCTGAGGAAGCGCACCCCTATAATGAACTAACATGGGGTCCTCATATTGGCACTTCTTTACCTTCTCTACTAAAGATGACACAGCTGGGTTCTGGACAGTAACTCCCGTACTGCCCGAGTCCATTAAGCGAACTCCTAGGCTGGCTAGCTGTTAAAGCTCACGAACTAACTCCCTATTCTCTTGCTGAACATGACCTAAACTACCCATGGATTTGCCGCTAAGAGTGTCGGCTACTACATTCGCCTTTCCAGGATGATATAAAATATTCACATCATAGTCCTTCAATAGCTCCAACCACCGCCTTTGCCGCAAATTCAATTCCTTCTGTTTGAAAATATATTGGAGACTGTTGTGATCTGTATAAATATTCACATGAACTCCATATAAGTAATGCCTCCACATCTTTAGTGCATAAATAACCGCAACCAACTCTAGGTCATGAGTTGGGTAGTTTCTCTCATGCTTCTGCAACTGCCTTGAAGCATAAGCAATAACTTTGTCATGCTGCATCAACACACAACCTAGCCCAACACCTGAAGCATGACAATAAATAACATAGCCCTCTGATCCTTCTAGAAGTGTTAGGACTGGGGCCGAAGTCAATCTATCCTTCAACTACTGAAAACTGCGCTCGCACGCGTCGATCCACTAAAATTTAGCTGATTTCTGGGTCAACTTCGTCAGTGGTGCCGAAATGGAAGAAAATCCTTCTACAAATCTTCTATAGTAACCGGCCAACCCCAGGAAACTACGAACCTCCATAGGCATTGTAGGCCTTGGCCAATTCTTCACAACTTCAATCTTCTGGGTATCTACCCGAATACCATCAGTTGAAATGATATGACCCAGAAAAGTTACAGAATTTAGTCAAAATTCACATTTTGAAAATTTGCCATATAACTCCCGAGCCCGAAGAATTCCAAGAACAGTATGTAGGTGTTCTACATGCTCTTCTTCCGATCGAGAATATACCAAAATATCATCGATGAACACAATCATGAACAAATCTAAAAAACCTAAATACATTATTCATCAAATTCATGAATACCGCTGGGGCGTTAGTCAATCTGAATGACATTACCTGAAACTCATAATGGCCATATCTAGTTTTGAAGGCTGTCTTTGGGATGTCCTCTTCTTTAACCCTTACTTGATGGTATCCCGATCTTAGATCTATTTTCGAGAACCATTTGGCACCTTGTAGTTTATCGAATAAATCATCGATCCTTGGAAGTGGATATTTATTCTTTATCGCCACCTTGTTCAATTGCCTGTATTTAATACACATCCTCAAGGAACCATCTTTCTTTCTTACAAACAACACCGACGCTCCCCATGGCAATGAACTAGGCCTAATAAAGCCTTTTTCAAGCAGATCTTTCAGTTGCGCCTTTAACTCCTTTAATTCGGCAGGGGCCATTCAATAGGGAGGAATAGATATGGGCTTAGTATCCGGTAACACATCAATGGTAAACTCAATCTCCCTTTCTGGAGCAAGGCTTGGAAGCTCGTCCGGAAACACGTCTAGGAACTTATTCGATACCGGGACAGATTGGAGAGTTGGCGGTTTTGATTCTGTGTCTTGAACCCGGACAAAATAATAAATATAGCCCTTACCAATCATCTTCCTCGCTTTGAGATAGGAAATAAACCTACCTCTCGGGGATGCTGTATTACCTTTCCATTCCAAGACTGGTTCTCCCGGAAACTGAAATCGGACCATCTTTGTTCTACAATCAACATTGGCGTAACAGGAGGCCAACCAATCCATACCCATAATAACGTCAAAATCTAACATTTTCAACTCATGTAAATTAGCCATAGTAAGGTGGTTGCAAACCACAACCACACAATTTCTATATACCCGTCTAGCTACCACTGGTTCCCCTACAGGTGTAGACACCTCAAAAGGTTTGATTGGCTCAGGTTTCACCCCGATACGATTGGCAATATAAGGAGTAACATATGAAAAAGTAAAACCCGGATCAACCAATGCATACACATCATGAGAGGATACTGACAATATACCTGTGACAACGTCAGGAGAAGACTCAAGATCCTGCCGTCCCGCCAGTTCATATATACGATTCTGAGGGCCGCTTGAACTAGATGAGCCTCCTTTGCCTCTGCCGCTACCATAGCCTACTAGAGTTTGGAAAGTCTGCCCAGGAAGGCACACAGATAATGAAGAGCTAACTGCCGACCCCGTCGGTTGAGCCACACCTCCACCTCCTCTCAAAGGACAATCCCGCATCATATGACCAATCCGACCGCAGGCATAACAAGCGTTTGAACCTTGGCGACACTGTCCCGAATGTGGCTTACCACATTGGTTGCATCGTGGTAAGGGCGGCCTCATCTGACCGGATTCACCTTTATACTGGGAGCCCAAAATCCAGGAGCTCTGACCTGGTCCAAAATAACTAAGACGGTCAAATCTTTTGCCTCGAATCGAGGAGGTGCATTGTCCACTGAATGACTGGAATACTGCTATTTTCGACTACCTCTGAACTCGCTAGCGGTACCGGAAGATCTGTCCCTCTTACTGTACCTTGCATCGAAATCACGCTCGCCCCTTTGCGGCTACTGTTGTTCCTCTGAATTCTGAGCATGGGCCTGAATACTAGCAATATCCATCCCATCCTGGAGCGAGGCTGTCAAGCATTCCTTAATCAAATGTGGCCCTAAACCACTCACAAACTGGTGTACACGGTCCCCCATATCGGCTACTATGGCTGAAGCATACCTTGCCAAAGAATTAAAGCGAAGGCTATACTCTCGGGCGCTCATATTCCCCTGTCGGAGATTCAAGAACTTGTCAGCTCAGGCCCGTCGAACCTCCGGTGGTAAATAATGTCGGAGGAAGGCATCCACAAACTCTTGCCATGCTGGGAGAGGTGAATTTGCCCCTCGCGAAGACACCCAAGTGTTGTACCAGTGGACGGCCACATCCCGCAGTCTATAAGAAGCCAATTTAACTGACTTAGTATCAGAAGCATGTATTATTCATAGCGTCCTCAGCATCTCATCTATAAAGCCCTGCGGGTCTTCATTCGGCTTCGACCCGTAGAATTCTGGAGGATTTAGACTAATAAAATCGTAAGCTCTTGCACTAGCCGCACCCCGGCCCACGCACTGCCGCTGAGCCTGCGCGGTGACTAACTTGGTCAGAAACTGAATAGCCTAGGTCATCTACTGGCCTGAGGCACCTAGCAGCGGAACTGGGGTACTGAGGCTGGAGCTGAAGCCCCTTCATGCTCCTCTGGTAGGGGTAGAGTAGGGGAGGTCTGGATGGAACCTCATTATAAGACTCACCCGGTGGCTCCCGTTCGGTCCTTCTTTCGGCCACCGTCTTGTCCTTCTGGGTTGCTGTAGCTTTCCTCTTCATAGGCATTGCTGAAATCATACCACACGATTAGGAAAAAGAGAATCCTGATAACATAGCTCTATCGCACGATCTAAGATAAGAAAGAAGGTCAATTATTCCTAAATGCCCTGCAGCTTCCTATTTATAAGTGTGACGCGCTTCACACCCATAAACAGGACTCTACCTGACACGGCTCGCAGACATACCCTAGGACGAACTGCTCTGACACCACTTTAGTCACGACCCAACTAAAGGGCCATGACGGGCACCCGGAACTAACCTACCGAGTACCTCTAAACGTACATCTCATAATCATTCTAGGTGGACCATAAGCTAGCTCATATGCATCATACTCTGTAAGGACATGTATCACAAGATAATGGCATGTCATTATGTATTCATCAACAACCATGCCCATAAACATAAGCCAAAAAGGTTGTCTAAGTACTATATATCAATATGTACTGATAAGACTACGAAATATCTAGATACAAGCACCAGTCTACAAGCCTCTATTTATAGAATACAGGAATCCATAAGGACGGGGCAGGACTCCGCCGTGCCCAAGTATATGCACAAAAGAGCAGTACCAATAAGCTGCAACTCCGGGACAATTGGAGCCTTTCCGAAGCTTCGCTGATAAAGCTCCTAAGGATCAGGTTCGTCTACCTGTCTACCTGCGGGCATGAATGCAGCGTCCACAAGAAAGGACGTCAGTACAAATAATGTACTGAGTATGTAAGGCATGAAAATAACATAACAAGAAGTATGGAACATAACATGAGATAAAGTTAACCTGTATATCTAATTGCCTCATAAGACAGATGTCATGCATGCTTAGCCTTTTAAAAAAAACGTCTTTCATGCATATATAACGTAATAATGTTGCGGAACGTGCAGCCTGATCCATATGTATCATATCATTTATATATATATATATATATATATATACACATATATTGCCGCAGAACGAAGGGCCCGATCCATACCCATATATCCCGCGTCCGGGCATCCCGCGTCCGAGACGATATCATAGTATGCCAACTGATCAAGGTGGTTATGCGTATATAACGCCTTACCGTTTTTCCCATATCCCATATATATACACATATAATATAAGTAGTACCCCAAACAAAAGTTGCCACTTTATCAAAGTGACGTAAGGTCGGTAACCTTCGATTTATTTTATGGAATAATCATCATCGCTATATCTCACCTTGAAGGAACAAAGATCATAAGGTGAGATCAACAACAATGAATAAAATTAAGGAAATCATAAGAATAACTCAATATTCTCATAATAGCATCAAAACCATAAGCCTTGGAATTTCTAGAAATGGAATCATCATCATCATCATATCATCATAGGAAACATCTAATTTTAGCATCATAGAAAACCTTGAGAATCATGAACTTCTAGCTTTTGGAAAATAAGGACGTTATAGAAAACATGTATGGGTGCATAAGACGGGAATCATGCCTTTAGATAGAAAGGGACTAGCCTTAATATACCTGATTGATCTCCTACTTCTTAACTTAACGTTTATTCTCCCGAGCTCGTAAATCTACATTCAAGAGAAATCATACTACTGTTAGACTTATCATCATATGCCTATCTTAAGTCTTTAAATTAAACTCCTTTAGAATCTGCCAAAATTCGGGCAGCATCTCCCCTATTTATATCCCTAGCCCGAAATCACAATTTCAACAACCAACACAACAACAACAACAACCAACACCAATAACATCATCCTCAATACCAAAATATTCCATAAAACATCCCGCACGATGTTTATCCAATTTCTCAACAAACAATTTCGTTATGCGATTATTTAATAGCTCTACCTTCATAAATAAACCTAAATCAATATCAATAAGGGAAGATTCATACCTTACTCCCGATAGAACCTCAATATCTTCAATATTCACCTTGAATTCCAGCCAAGATTCATAGTAATCCGATACTATAATCGCAACTATACGCTGTCTGAACCTGAATCCGGAGATTATACTTAATTCGCGTTAAAATTTGATGTTTGGAAGCTGGGGGAAATTTCCAGAAATTTGGAGAGGTTTTGGGGGTGTTGTGATGAAGAATGAGGGGGTAAACCCCCTTTTATAACATTCCAGAGTCTGCCTGCACCGATCGAAAAATTACTCAGCGTGTTCGTACTGAGTTGATCCTTGGTCCTCTATGCGTTCGCGCCACCTCCAGGCGCGTTAACACAAAGTTAATCCCTGCTCTGGCCGTCTGTCTTAAAAAGCACATAACATTTGATTCCGATGTCGGATTGACGCGCGGTTTGCTGCGTTGAAAACTAGACTTCCTGAACTTCAATTTCGGATTTAGTTTCACTTCAAAATTCCTAATATACCAAAAGATACTCTTTCCCCAAGTTAGACCAAAACTGTCGAATGAAATCTTACCCAACTTTTCTCTAGAGTTCTGAAAACTTAACCTCCTTGACTCACTTTTCCTTTAGCCCTTCCATGACCTATTACCTAAGTTTAAGCCCTCATAATCATAAGATAAACACATATAATCTAGTTTATCTTTGACAATAACTCCGGTATACAAAATTACGAGGTGTAACAATGTCCATTGGAAGCTGGCGGCTCAACGGGTCCTATGACGTCCATTCCCCATGCCACAAACGGCCAAGGTGAGCTCATTGCATGCAACTCTGTGGGAGGTACCTTGATCAGGTTTCTGTGTATCTGCCGCTGATGGCACTTTTGTACGAATTTGCATGAGTCATGTTCTATGGTCATCCAGTAATATCCTATCCTCAGGATTTTCTTAGCAAGGATGAATCCATTCATATGGGGTCCACGTGCCTCTGCGTGCACTTCTTTTAATAATTTTGTGGCCTCTTCGGCGTCCACACATCTGAGTAACCCTAGGTTGGGTGTCCTCTTGTACAACACTTCCTTGTTCAGGAGGAATCTATTGGCCAACCTTCTGATGGTCTTCTTTTGATTTGCAAAACTTTCTGGTGGGTCTTCTTCCTTCTCTAAGTATGCCTTAATGTCGGCATACCATGGTTGACCGTCTGGTTTGGCCTCGACATGGATGCAGTGAGCCTATTCTTTTTTCATTGTGATCTGCAGTGTATCGATGTGTGTACTCTCAGGTTGCTGAATCGTAGAGGCTATCGTAGCCAATGCGTCCACAAACTTATTTTGGGCCCTTGGAGTATGCTTGATGTCGATACTCTCAAATCTCCAACACAACCTTTGCAGTAGATTTACATATGGGAGTATCTTGTCATTCTTGGTTGCCCAATTTTCTTTCACTTGATTTATGAGAAAATCGGAGTCCCCGCTTATCATTAACTCTTGTATGTTCATGTCCAATGTCATCCTGAGGCCGAGAATGCATGCTTCGTATTCAGCCATGTTGTTGGTACATCTGAAGTTAAGCTTTACGGCCATCGGGTATTGTTGCCTTGTTTCTGATATTAACACCGCCCCGATGCCTGAGCCTTTGTAGTTGACTGCTCCATCGAAGAACAATCTCTAACCTGAGTATGGTTCTTCCACCTTTTCTTCGGTAGCCATTACCTCTTCATCCGGGAAGAAAGTCTGTAATAGTTCAAGTTTGTCATTGACGGGACTTACCGCCAGCAAGTCAGCCAAGGCCTGTCCTTTGATTGCCTTTTTGTGCTATGTATAAGATGTCAAATTCGCTTATTAGCATCTGCCATTTAGCCAATTTTCCTACGGGCATCGGTTGTCAGAAAATGTATCTCAAGGGATCCATTCTGGATATGAGGTGAGTGGTGAACACCAATAGATAATGCCACAGCTTTTGGGTAATCCAGGTCAGAGCACAACAGGCTTTCTCTACAAGCGTATATTATGCCTTGCAAGATGTGAACTTCTTGCTCAAATAGTAGATGACATGTTCCTTTTTGCTCTCTTCATCATGTTGGGCGAGCATGCACCCGAAAGCATTTTTTGATACTGACAGGTACAGTAACAGAGGACTCTCTTTCCTGGGTGGCACCAGGATTGGAGGATTTGAAAGATATCTCTTAATTTTGTCAAATGCCTCTTGGCATTCTTCTGTCCAATTTGTGGGAGCGTCTTTCTTGAGCAATTTAAGGATTGGCTCCACAATCATAGTTGACTAGGCTATGAACCGCCCAATATAGTTTAACTTTTCCAAGAAGCTCATGACTTCTTTCTTAGTCTTGGGAGGCGAAAACCCTCGAATTGCTTTGATTTTGGTAGGATCCAGTTCAATACCCCTGAGGCTGACTATGAATACTAGTAACTTACCAGCTGGCACTCCAAATGCACACTTTGCAGGGTTCAGCCTCAGATTGAACTTGCGAATTCTGTTAAAGAACTTGCGCAAGTGTGTGGTATGTTCTAAGCTTTCCCTTGATTTTATGATGACACCATCCATATAGACTTCAATCTCTTGATGCATCATATTATGGAACAGGGTAGTCATAGCTCTCATGTATGTAGCGCCGGTGTTTTTGAGGCCAAACGGCATTACCCTGTAATGGTAGACTCCCCAAGGGTGATGAAGGCTATTTTTTTTTCATCTTCTTCGCTCATGAGTATCTGATGGTACCCGGCAAAACAATCCACGAATGACTGCAGCTCGTGTTTAGCACAGCTATCTATTAGAATGTGGATGTTTAGGAGAGGAAAGTTGTCTTTTAGACTGGCCTGGTTGAGATCTCGGTAGTCCATATAAATTCGAATCTTTCTGTCTTTCTTGGGTACTGGCACTATGTTGGCCACCCAGGTGGGGTAGGATGTAACCTCCACTATTCTAGACTTGATTTGTTTCTCTACTTCGTCCTTTATCCTGATACTCATGTCTGGCTTAAATTTTCACGTCTTTTGTTTAACCGGGACAAAACCCTCCTTGATGGGTAATATGTGGGCCACTATTTCAGTACTCAACCCTGGCATATCTGCGTATGACCAGGCGAAGACATCCACATATTCCTTCAATAGAGCTATAAGCTCTTTTTTCTATGGAGCCCCCAAATAAGCACTGATTCACATTTCTTTAACAGCTTTCTCGTCACCGAGATTAATTACCTCGGTTTCATCCATATTCAGCTTCTTTTTATCTTCTAACTCTTCCAACTCTTCTACCAATCCCTCTAGCATCATTGTCGCTTCGTCGTACTCCTCGTACTTCTGTTGATTATTTTTCTTGTTCATTTCATGACACGTCATGACATTTTCGGTTACTTTATTACGGTTACTACTGAAAAAGGTAAGGCAAAGTAAAATTAGGTTTATTGTTGTTCTTTATGCGTGGTTAGTTAGAAACTTTCGTTATTATTATCTGATAAAGATAGCAGTTTCATGTAGATTAAGGTTTTTCATTAATTCAAGAGTAATTGGTTACAAACTTTGGTCCTGGGTCGGAACAACGTTGGACCATTTCCATTTTTTAAACATCACGGAGTAATTTAGAAAAGGCGATCATTCAGGCCTCGGCCGATGTCGCCGCTTTTTTAGCAAAAGATTTTAAGAAAAAACTATATCTCTACCGAGGAGCCAAGAGAGGAGTAGATGTCCAATTGTTCAAGTGCTCTCCTGGCCTCAGACTGCGTATGGTAGTGTCTCCTGGCTTTTCTCAATGATCGCGTAGCATCTCTCTTCTTGAAACAGTGACTCGAGACCCACATCAACTCCTTCTCTATTCTGCATCGGCATCTTTTTGGGAAATTACAAGTATAATTCTGGGACAAGCTGAGGTAAATTCCTCGTCCTTTGTTTCCTTTGGATGGCTTTCGTGAGCTCTTCCTCGCTAGGGATATAGTCGAGGCCAAAATGGTAGTTTTCCTTTGGGATTGGCACGGGCTCTGTTATTCCTTCGAGGTCTCTTCCCAGGCCTCTTCCTATTTCAAAACCATTTCTCAACATAGTGGAGGCAATCATCCTGTAGACCGCTTGCATTGGCTTATCCACCTCCCCTTCTGAATGGATGGCCCCAACGTATTCCACCACATGGAAGTTTGATTTGTAGGGGGCTCCCCTCAATCACAGGTATGACGTCGTAAGGATATTTTTGGGTATCCATCTTAGCTACAACCATAATTTCCTATCCCTGCCATTCAAATTTTATGGCTTGGTACAGAGTTAATGGTACTGCGCCGGCAGAATGTATCCAGGGCCTTCCCAAGAGTATGTTGTAGGTGGTCTGATCGACATGACTTGGAATTCAGCTGTGAAAGAGGCAGACCCAACTTGGATCTGTAGGTATTGTTATACCCCATTTTAACCGGGCTAAAGTAGAGTACAACATATTGGTGATTCCTATTATTTAACTTAAGGAGTCACCACCTAATTATTTTTAAAGGAGAATTAGGACACCTATTTTAACTAAGTAAATGCTAAAAATTAACTCCGATTAATGGTCTGCTTAACTAATATGATTCTAGGTAAGGGTTCTAAATAGCCTAATGGGAAGGTATTAAGCATCCATTAGAATCCTAATAAACGGTTACCGATAAAACTTAGGTTAATGTATGAAATTGTGACAAAATAGTGTTTAATATTGTATAAGTAATGTAAAAAAAAAAAAAAAGTATTCCTACTAAGTATTTAGGTGATTAAAGTAGAAAACTTTGTAACATGATGGATTTTTAAACTTAAACAAAACACTGAAAACATTCAGGAAGTAGTAAACCAAAGAGCTTTTGAAAATCATGTTTGTATGCCATATCTATTTGCATCATTTTATTTTCAAAGAGAAAGAACTCAGCAGCTCACAAGATTATGCATGGAATTAAGAGTTTTCACTTAAAGTAACCCTTTTAAAGAAATTTAGTTGATTTGGATTTGAGTTGGAAATATATCATATAAACTGATAAATGATCTTGAAATCTGAACTTGTCTCAAAACAGGGTAGAAAAGATGTAATCTTTAGAATAAAATGATCCAGTTATGCCAAAAAAAAAAAATACTCCATTTGATTAGCTTCTTAAAATCTAAGTTTGATCTTAATTATCAAAAGTTACACCTATATATCAAAATATGAAAGCTGTTTTGTTAAAGAAAAATAAAAGTTCTGTTGGCACTTGTTGAACCATGAACGTATCAAAAAAAAAAATCGTCATAAATGAGAGCATCTTTTATTAACTCAAAGGAAGCTATTTAAATTCTGGAAATCAATTTGTTACAAGTCCAGAAACCAAAACATGTTTTTCTTCTTTGCAAGACACTAGCGATAAAAAAAGTTACTGTACAAATGAAGATTTGGTTTCTTAATACTTCAACAACATTATAGGTATTATAATAGCTACCAATACGAGAGAGAGAAAAAAAAACTACTGGTTTTCCCACATAACAACTACCCTTTCTTATAATAGCTACCAATACGAGAGAGAGAGAGAGAGAGAGAGAGAGAGAGAGAGAGAGAGAGAGAGAGAGAGAGAGAGAGAGAGAGAGAGAGAGAGAGAGAGAGAGAGAGAGAGAGAGAGAGAGAGAGAGAGAGAAAGCTACTGGTTTTCCCACATAACAACTACCCTTTCTAAGTTAATAATATTCTAGGCCAAATCCTTCAAACAGAATCAAAGTAAAAATTCAGCAAATTACTAACAAAACAGCAAGATTGCAAAGAGACAAAGAAGAGAAAGCTAAGAAAATAGAACTCCCTTGCTCTCATTTCACTTTCCGTTCGGATGGGGGAGAGAGCGAGGAAGATGAATAATCGACACAAGATGTTGAGTTTTATCTCGCCCCTCTTTCCTTCTGTTCAAATGTATAGCGGAAGGGCGAGTTATGCTTGACAGGACAAAATGCAAGTTTCCTTGATCTAACGGGGTGATATTGAGTCTCATTTGAGACTCCTCGCAACTCTGGATGTCATGCAAAAAGAAGAAACCAGAAAAGAGATAATTAGAGCAGCGACATGATTTTATAATGGACAACAAACGTAAATAAAATACAGAAAAGTCACTTAACCAAACTTACACAAGTATTTTATACCTCAAGCATATTGGAAACATATGATTAAACCATATTATGCAAAACAGAATCTCAAGCTAAATACTCCTATTTTCAGAAAATAAGATCTTCCTCTTTCATTTTTAAAGTCTCAGCCAGAGATGAACAAGATGCTTACACGTACAAACATGCTTCTCTAAACCATAGCAAATTACGTAATAAACTTTACACCATTTATAAAAGTCTTGTTTCAAGATTAACAAATGAATTAGCCCAAGATTCTACACTTCCGCAAAAAAACTTAACCACTAGATTCATACTTGAGAAAAACTTCAACTCCTAAAGTAGTAACATTACTCTTTCATTCACTGGTAAGTAAAAAATAGTGGAGTAACTTATAATCTTTAGTAAAACGTCATTAGCTAACAAATCTATTTGTTATAATAACTCATAAACTTGAAGGTATATTTTAAATCTTTTCATGTAAGAGGGATATCCCTTTTTAATTCAGATAACGCACTGCTAAAGAACATCAAACAGGTTCAGCAACTTTATCTTTTAATATCATCCAACTGGAATATAATTTCCTCACAAATGCTAACAAAACAGATTCAGAAAACACAAAAATACCAACAAACAAATTCAGAAAAAGACCATAAGCATGACTCTACATCCGAATATATTTTCACAAACAGTATGTCTGTTTTAGTTATGTAGGGAAAGAATCCTAATCCATATTCTAATATGGACAACAGCTAAATCATATTCATAAGAGCACTTTTGACTGAAAGAAAAGAAAGAAATTTCTCGTGCTTTTATATAATAATGAAAAAGAGATCTTAAGTCACATTTTTAAATAAAAACACTGAGTATACTAAATAAGCACCAAACATTATCAAAAGACATTCGAACTTCCTATTTTACGACATCGGACATACAACATTAACACAGAACCAACTCGAAACTAAAAGGACTTTAGACACGCAGGCAAGGGCTCACAAATACACATAAAAAAAAAAAATCAAAGCGAACTGAAAAGAGAGGAAGAAAGGGATTGCACTGACCTTTTTAGAGTGCAGTGAACTAGAGATTTTAGGTCCCGGATCCACGCTCAAAAGAAACCGATGAGCCAGAACACTTTAAGGGTCACTAGAATCTCAAACAGAAAGGTAAAATATAGTGGTTTAGAGTGATATATGGTTGTTCAACTCTCTTTGAAATGAATGCCAAAGGGTGATATTTATAGCTGTGAGCTAGGGCTCTTAGGATCCACTTTTGGGTGGGATTTTGAAGATAAGAATTTCAAACGGTAAGAAATCTCTATGGGAAAATATCATAGCTATTTTTCGGACAGAGCAAAAAATACATTCGTTTTTGTTAGAAAGGGGAAATATAAATGGAAGTGCAGAGGCAAACGTATGTCAACCTTGCTCGAACTCATCAAGGTTTGTCTTGCATGAAGATTTGATTTCAAATCTTACCCGAAATGGAGAAGTCTTGGTCTGAATCGGAGATATTTGACTCTCGTGATACATAAATTTGGAAAATTTGCCTATGAGGTGCTGAAATTAGCAAAAAAGCAAAATCTTTACTCGAATTGAGAAGGGCAAAATCTAAACTTGGTTGATGAAAGGGTGAAAATTGATCAAAAATGGGTAAAGAGAAAAAAATATTGTCTGCCATAGAGAAAACAAGAAAGGAGGCGCGTAGAGAAAATATTAGGGTTTCAGATATGGTGGAGGGTTATTTTAGTCATTTAGAACAGCTAAGTTGGGGTAGAATGGTATTTTCCAATTAACTAGCCAATAAAGGGGCAACACGTGGCAGAGGCGTGTGCTGAATGTGCGAGGCATGTGCTAGTTAATTAAGTGGTGTGTCTGCCTATTGAAATTTGGCGCCTTATTCACGGGGGCGCTTCCGTGGCGTCCATGTGGAAAGGAGGGTATGGAAATGGGCTGTGTGGGTTGGGCTCTCTTCTGGGCTAATATTAGCCAAATTAAGGATTAGATATTATATGAATTGGGCTAGTATGAAGTTTTTTCTTCCTTATATTTCTTTGGGCTCCTAAATTAAGATTAGAGACACTCTTTATTTAATTATAAATTAACATGTGCTTAAGTGAATAAATTACGCAATGCAAAATATAATTAAGTAGTTACATAGAAGTAAAAAATTACATGATATCATAATATTCACGCCATGATATTTATAAAGTATAACACTAAAAATTCTATCATTTAATTATATAAAATAAATGCGATGCGTTTTACGTAAGACGATAAATAGATGTCAAAAGTGATCATGACGATTATAATTAAGTGATGTCAATATAATGAAAATAATAATAATAATAATAATAATAATAATAACAATAATAATAATAATAATAATAATAATAATAATAATAATAATAATAATAATAATGATGATGATGATGATGATAATAGGCAATGACTACAGTTGCATAAATGATATTAATAGAAAGATAATAATTGTAATAAAATATAAATAATTGTTCTTAAGTTGTCAAAGATATTAGAAGCGCAAATATATATTTGGAATAAAGGCGGGACAAAATCAGGTGTCAACAGGTCTACTTCTCCTAGGGAATCATTTTGGGATCCATCAAATCCCCTGACGTTTGTCCGATGGTGGATTTTGACCATGTCATAGCCGAGCTGTGTTAATGTAGCGTTGGGGTAGATGATGAGGCCCGATCCATTGTCCACAAGAACTCTCCCTATTGCCTTGCCACGAAATTCTAGTTGTGATGTTAAGAGCTTTTTTGTGAAAGGTTCCTTCTGTTGGCAATTCTTCTTTGGAGAAGCAGATTTTATGTTCTCCGATGATATGGGCTACCAACCTAGCCAAGTCTTCATTTCTTAACGTCACAGTGCATCATCTAACACGGATATAAAATCCGGTCGTTATTCGTGTGATGGGGATTTGGACTCAATAATGATAGCACCGATATTTGTGTTAATGTCTTCTTTAAATGCTCAATGATGGAGTAGTCTTTTGGTTGCATACGCCGCCAAAAATCTTCAGCTTCTCCTTCGGTTATCGCTCTCTTTTGGGTGTTTTCTTTCCTTGCGACATTCTAAGCCAGTTCTTCAGGACTGTAATATCTCCCCAAGCGGGTCATGTCTTGAGCCATGGCTGCTTGCACAGTGATTGGCTCTTTGGGAGCAGGTACAATTTGTTGTGCCATCTGGGCTACTATGGGTGCTAGGACCAAAGTCCTAAATCCTGGTATAGCCTTTGGACCTCCTAGCGTCGGGATCAAAACTTTGAAGTTGGGGCGCTCTTGGAGTGTGAGGGAGGCTACTGTTTGTTCCAGAGATTCAACTACTTTAGGGAATAACACTCTGCAAGCTTCCCAGTCCTCGTCCCTTTCAATCATATGGACCCCATTATTTCCATGGTTGGGTAGCGGGTTCGTGTTCACATTGGGAGCTGCGGTTTCCAAAATGATTTCCCTTTTGTCGATCAGATCTTGGATTTTGTGCTTGAGATTTATGTAGTCTTCTGTGCTGTGCCCATTTCCTCCCGAATGGTAGGCACAAGTCTGATCAGCCCTGTAGAGTCTTTTCCCCGACTATGCTGGATTTAGAGGGACCTTCTGGATTAGGCCTGCGGCTAACAGGCTTTCGAAGAGCCCAGCCCTCGGCTCGAGAAGTGTTGTGAATTCTATCGTTGGCTTTCTCTCAAAAGCAGGACATGAAGATTTATATAATGGGGGCGGTGGTTGATTTTGGTAGTTCAGAGGTGGATAAGCTTGTGGTAGGCTATTTTGTGGTGGGCGGTAGTTTTGCTGAGGTGGTGGTTGATATGTTTGTTGTGGTGGTGTTTGGTAATCAGAAGCGTACACGCGGACACTAGGCTGAGCCTTGTAAGCTAGTATAGTGGTGGTGAAGCTTGGTTGTGCGTAATATGAAGCTTGGTTGTGCGTAATATGTGGGAGGATTGTGGTTCTTTTGGGCTTGCGTTTGGAATGTGGGATATGCTTCCCACGTTCTCTTTCTTCTTGCGGAAAATTCCTACTGTAGTTTGTCTAGATGCTTTATTAAAGACGTTGACTATTTTCCTAGATTTGAGACCATTTTCTATGGCCTCTCCCATTTTGACCAACTCAGCGAATGGCCTCCTAGCCATGGACAACATTCTGTCGTAGAAATCAGGCTCCTAGGACCTAATGAACACGGAGACTAGCTCTCTCTCACACATTGGTAGCTGCACACGAGCTGCTTTAGCCACCTATTGGTAAACTTTCTATAGTTTTCTGTTGACTTTTGTTTGACCTTTTCGAGGTAGTAATGGTCGGATACCGTTTCGACATTAAAGCAAAATCTCTCCATTAAGGATTCTTCATCTCCTCCCAAGTGAGCCATTGGCACATGTCTTGAGTTGCGAGCCACTCAGCGACTTCGCCAGTTAGACTACGACGTAATATTCGCATAATCAGAGGTTCATTTTTCTTAACCTTAACCAATTGGTCACAGTAGGACCGAAGGTGTGCCTTGGGATTCCCTGTCCCATCAAATATTTCAAATTTTAAGATTTTGAACCCTTCTGGCAGGTTCAAATCCGGATGCACGCACAGGTCATCATATCTTAGCCCTGTAGCCTTCCTTGCGGACCTGTTGGATCTTTCCAGTAACTCCTCCATCTTCTTTTCCATATCTCTCTCATGCTTATCCTGTTCGGCCCTCCAGTCCTTCTCCATCTCTTCGTAATGGTCTAGCTCTTTATGCCCTGGGGAGGATTCATTTGGGGTGTTGGGAGTGAAGAAAGATACTTGATGAGTGGGATGGTTGAGCGGGGTAGTGGTGGTTTGCCCAGTTAGTGGGGCTGGAACAAGTACTTGGTTTGCCAGGTTGATGAATACCGACTGGGGAACCTGATACGAAGGAGCCGAGTGAGTGGTTCTTGGGATTTGTTTAGTTGGTGATGGAGTGCGGTAAGAAGGACTAGCGTGGTTTGGGTTGGTGGAGTTTAGTGGAGGTAGGATGGTTCCTAGTGGATATATAGGGAAGTGATCGGGTATTGGGGAGCTTAGTGAAGGAAAGGGAAGGGGGGCCTTCTTCCTTCAGCTGAGGTGTCCTTGTCGGCATTGGCTGCCTCATTCCTAGCCATCTTTTCTTGGAGGTCCGTGATGGCGGTCAGTAATGTCGCAATCATATCTTCTTGAGATGATACTTCCTATGGATCTTGGGTATCTCCCTCGCGGAGAACGAGCTCATTTCCACCATTATCAGGTGTACCACTCATTTTCTTTTTTTTATTTTTCTTTATCTGAGAGGGATGCTAATGTGGCTTTTAGATCTCGTGAAGTATGCTAACTTTCGGTACTACGCTAATGTGCCTCGTTCTATAAGATAAGAATAACCCAACGGTAGACAAAGTTAGTTACTTGGATATAAATATAAAAGCAAGATATCACATATTGGTATTTGAAGCGCACATAGCACATAAAGTCATACGTTAAAGCTTGAATATTTTTTTATCCTTTGTTCTAAAGGTTCAGACGTTATGGGACTTTTATGTTTAGGTGGATCTTGGTTTAATGGGCTTTATGGTTGACTTACTTTGGCAAAACCTTTTCCTGTTAAACAAATCAGGGGGATTATAATTTATATTATATATGGGCCGAGTCTTACGTAGACTGCCTACGTATCCCAAAGGTTATTTGGACAAAATGTATATCCTTCTTTGTAAACAAACTAAAGACATCCCCAGACCAGGCCCAACTAGGGCTTCCTGCGTATCCCTCCATAAGGACGTCAGGTCGGCATGATTCCTTAGAACATTTATGGGGGAGGTGGTAACTTTTTATATGCAAAAGTGGGGGACACCTAATATCTACCCAAAAATATAAATCTGCGAGTTGCTGTCCTTACGAACTCGCTTTCTCATCTTTCCTTTCTACTTAATGTTGTGGCTGGAGGATGACTAAAATCTCTCCCATACTGATCTTATGCTTGGGCTCGAGCTTAAACGCGTAACATTCTTCTATGTCATGACCCATAGCTCCAGTATGGTACAAGCAAAATTTGTTCCTATTGGGCCCTAATGGCGCGGGTTCGTAGGTAGGCTCCACGGGTCTGATCTTCCTTAAAGTAGCTAGAGTTGAGAAAATGCAAGCGTACGATTCCTCAAAGACCGTGAAATCATATCGCCAAATCT
This sequence comes from Lycium ferocissimum, assembly GCF_029784015.1. Classification (NCBI taxonomy): domain Eukaryota; kingdom Viridiplantae; phylum Streptophyta; class Magnoliopsida; order Solanales; family Solanaceae; genus Lycium; species Lycium ferocissimum. The sequence continues at coordinate 27,839,627 of NC_081347.1, read as the reverse complement.
GGGTTTCAGCGGAGACCCCTTCTCCAGGGATAATAGGGTCATGGACTAGTAGGGTGTGTGGTCCCCACAAAGTCCCAATGATCCTATCATCAATTAAGCTGCAAATTCTCTTCCTTAATCCTAGGCACTCATTCAAGGTATGACCCACCTAATTGCGGTGAAATGGGCACCTGTTGTAGGCATACACCAACTCAGGCGGTGGCAACCTGGCCCTATTAGTGCAAGACACTCCCCTGGCAATCATCCTTTCGAATACCTCCTTACAAGTGATGGGCCATGGGGCCACTCTGAATGGGGAGGAATAGGCTTTGAAGGCTATGCCCCACCAGACAGGTTCAGGGGGCCTGTTCTCCCAAAATTCTCTGACACCATAGTAGAGGCCATAGGTACTAGCACGGCTGAGCTCCCTCGTTGGTTTGGGCATAATAATCATGTTCATCATTCACATTGTTCTTTACTTAAAATTCGGGAAACTTCTCAAATGGTTCCCCTTCTTCCTCGACCTCTATGTCGATAGGCTCCAATTCTTCTTCCTCCATATCTTGAGGCTCTCCTTCTTCCTCTTTTAGCTCTTCCTTCTCAATGGGTTCGGAGGCTTCCAGCTGAGGTTCCGACTTTTCTTGTGGGACTAATTCCATCACCCACGAGTCTAACCTAGCTCCTTGGTCTTCATTCACTCCTTCTGCAGTCCCTTCTTTAGGCTTCACATGCCTTCTCTCTAAGGGTATATAATTCAGCACCAATTCTCTCACTTCTTTTGGGATATTCCCATAGTATTGCTCTTAGGGTATGCCTTTTGGCGGATTCCCAACCATATCAGTAATCTGTCTACCTCCTCGATTTTCTTTCCTATTTCCTGGAGATGCTTTTCTATTTGTAGCATCTTATCCTGCAGCATCTTTACTGTCTCTCCTAAAGTCCGCGCTTCCTGCCCTCCTTGATTCGCCATTGCAAGTCAACCATTAATGGAGATAAACTCGGGTAAGTTCTAAGTCTCATGGTTTTTCTTTTGGGTATGTAGTTTAGATCATTGGACCAATTGTACTCAAGCTTTAATAAATGACAACACACATAGCAAGTAAGAATGTGAAGCACGTAGCAAGGAATCATGTAATTTGCAAATATTTATACTACTCGTGTTCCTAAGGCCTTTTTGAACTAAGGCTTTCTTAATTGTTTGAAACATGCAAGTGTCATTTGTGAAGATGAACCATTGCCCCAAAAATCATCATTTAGTTAATAAATAATAACAAAAATATATTCCCCGAAGGGATTACAAAGATGATGAAGCTGACGTGGGGCTTATAATAAAGCAATAAATTAGCGGGGTCCTCCTTCAACGGCTGATCACGAGGCTTGGTTAATCTTAGCTTTCTTGACCTTTCGAAGGTGGTCTGAATCCGAAGTCGTGCGTGGTACATCTCCATTCTAACTATCACAGGGTCTGTTTCTTCCAAGATTTTGGTCAAGTGCTCATTTGTACTCCACAAACATTCTTTCAAATGTTCCTCTTCTTAGGTATCGTGATTAGGTGTGGGACCTGGGACGGATACACGGGCCAAGTGTCCCTGTAACCACTCATAATACCCTGGATCACTGTTACACCTCGAAAATTTTTCCATTGATGCACAGTGAATAGACTAACGAGAGCACGAAGTATACGATATTTCAATAAGTAAGGAATGACATTTGATGACCCTAAGTAAGATCTCAAAGACATTCGATGTTAGACGAGAAAGTTTGCCAAGAGAAGGCAAGGCATACGATAAGTATCGGAAGAGATTTACGAGTAACAAGTTAATGATGATTTGATGATGATTTAGAGAAGAGTTATAACGTCCCTTAGATTGCTAATGAGGTGATAAACAAGTGTCAAGAAGGTTCCATAAGGATTGGAAATCAAACGAGTCGATTTGCAGAACGAGTTCGGATTAGCCGGGCATTATATACGGCCAAACATATGGTCGTATAAAACATACGGACCGTATGTTAAGCCGTACATTCAGCCCGCATTGACACCTCCGGACCAAATCTACGCCGGACATACGGTCAAGATAAATTATATGGATCGTATGTTGGTCTGGTAAGCAGTCCGGTCGTATTTCGTGTATTAATAAGAGATCCAAGTCTTATTTCATTTCATTTCCCTCTTCACACCCCTTCTCTCTAGACACCTCTCTACATTTCTCCCACAAGATTTCAAGAGATATTAGTGTCTAACTTCATCAAACCAAGTGAATCAAGTATAAGAAAACCCATTAAAGTTCATCCAAGACAAGAATCCATGCCAAGGTGAAACTAGGGTTTTGCTCAAGTGAGGTGTTTGCACCCAAGGTTCATTCCTACACCATCTAAGTTAAGTTTTATGATTTTTCCATGTTGTTTAAGGTATTTGAAAGTTGAAACACTTGGATTGCAAAAGGATATAGAAATGGGTCATGAATGTGGGAATAGTGTCACTTTTGAGTAAATGTTTGGATCGTAGTCATGATTCTTGATACATTATGATTATAATCATGTTATAAATGATATTGAGAACATGGAATAGACATTGTATATGAATGAACGTAATCGTGTGATATGACCATGAATATGGGTGATTGGAAGTGAATTGAGAAGTAAGGATAATGTAGGTGAATAAGAGCTATTGTGATGATGTTGTGAATGTTATTATTGATGTTTGGGAGTTGATATGTGATATGGAGGAAGTCGTATAAATAAAGGAAATGTTGTCCAATTTTCTATAGCTTTAGTCATGTATGCTAAGTCATCGATTTCCTAATGATAGTATAACTCCAATGAAGGTAGACACGTGAGCATTGAAGGAGAACATGCAAGTGATAGAATAGATGAATGGAAAGGTATGTAAGGCTAACCCTTCTTTCATAAGGCATGGTTCTTTGGCCAATTATCTATTCTCCTATGAGCCTATGATATTCTCCAAATGATTCTATCTCTAAAAGCTACTAAGCTCATGATCCTCGATATGTTACGATTGTACTAAATTCCTTATACGATGAGTAAATCTCTAGAGATAGATGTAATGAACGATGATAGTAATAATGCTAAAGATGCTTATGAGCGTTTATGTATATGTGCCTATGTATGGCTACTATGAAACCCCGAGCCTTATGGCCGGGTAGTATAAATATGTATATATGTATATTACGCGCGCCCCACTGCAGTTGGGTACGGATAACCCTGAGCCTTGGTAGGGCCAGGTATGTATGACACTGAGCCTTGGTAGGGCCAGGTATGTGAAACACCAAACCTTCGTGGTCGGGTATGCTATGTAAATGCTATGTATATGATATGAATACGACTGTGCTATGAATACAGAAATGCTATGAATATGAATACGTAGATGAATACGAGTATGAATGAAAATCTGACTATGAATACGAAAATGGATATGTAAATGAGTACGGATACGACTACGGGTACGGATATGGATGTATGTACACGGATACGCAATAGAATTGGAATGCCCCTATGAAAAGCAAGTAAGTGCTATGGCGATGATACTATTATCTCCCATCCTATGTTATTTTATATGTTGTTTATTATGCTTTCATATTGATATTGATCATGCTTTACATACTCAGTACATTCTTCCCATGCGACGTCCTTTTGTTTGTGGACACTGCGTCATTCCGCAGGTGGCCGGGGGAGGCAGACTTGATCCATAGCTATATTTCTCGGGGACTACATAGCGGAGCTCCGTTTTCATTGAAGCTACGCTTGGGTATAGATTCTTTTGTGTACAAATTTATGGGCACGGCGGGGTCCTGTCCCGCCTATATGATATGACATATTCTTCTTAGAGGCTCGTAGACATGTGTATATGATTAGATGTGTTTGGCATTGTCGGCCTATATTTTGGGATATTGTTTTGCTAGCCTTGTCGGCTTATGTACATTGATATGGGCATAGTTGCTAATGATGATATAAATGAATTGACATCCAATGGGATTAGTATGATTGATGAATGAAAAGTATGATTTATCTATGTGGCTCACTTAGATGTAATGTGAAAGTATGTTAAGAGGTGCCCGGGTTAGTTAGCACCGGGTGCCAACCGCGGCCCTCCGATTGGGTCTTGACAAAAGTGGTATCAGAGCAGTTCTGTCCTAGGGTGTGTCTATGAGCCATGACCTGTAGAGTCTTGGTTATGGGTATGTTGCGCGCCACACTTATAAACAAGAACCTGCGGGCATTTTAGGAATGAATGACCTTCTTTCTTCATAAGAATCGTGCGATAGAGCTATGATATAAGAACTTCTTGTTCCTTAATCGTGTGTTATGTATTTCGAAAATGCTCTGTGTAAAGAGAAAGACTACGGCGACCCAAAAGGGCAAAAAACAAGGCGAAAAGTACGAAAGAGCACCGCCACCGATAGAGAGGAAAGTGAGTCCCGAATGCGGCTCAATCTCATTCCTCCCGTTCAGTACCTATATTAGAGGAGCGTAGAGGATCTGCCTCTGGAGCTCCTTTTGACCGGTTCCTCGACCGGATGCTTAAAGCCAAGATAATAGAGGCCATTCATTTGCTTACTCAATTGGTTCTTTGCCCGGACTCAGCGGCAAGGTACAGGGTAAGGTGATAGGGCTGTTAGTGCAAGGGCCCGTGATTTCATTAGTTTGAACACTCCAAAATTCTTTGGATCAAAGCCGGATGAAGACCCTCAGAATTTTATTGATGGTGTGTAGAGGACACTCCGGTTGATACATGTTTCAGACACCGAATCAGTGGAGTTAGCATCCTATGGATTGAGGGATGTTGCGGTTCATTGGTATACGGTTTGGATGGCTTCACGGGGAGCTAATGCACCTCCCCCGGTATGGCAAGAATTTGTAGATGCCTTCCTCCGACATTATTTGCCTCCGGAAGTTCTGCGAGTTAGAGCCGATAAGTTCTTGAATTTGCGGCAAGGAAGCATGAGTGCTTTAAAGTATAGTCTTCGCTTCAATTCTTTGGCTAGGTATGCTTCGGCCATGGTAGCGGATATGGGTGATCGAGTGCACCGATTTGTGAAAGGCCTAAGGTCGCATCTGATGGATAGGTGCTTGACTGCGTCCCTTCAGGACAATATGGATATATCACGCATCCAAGCCCATGCCCAAAATTTGAAGAAAGCCTAAAACAACAAAAAGTGAACGTGAGCATGATGGGGTATAACAAAGGGCTAGATCTTGGTCGGGTGAGTGAGCATAGAGGCGGGCACAAACATCAGTTTTCAAGGCATTCAGGCCATTCTATGACTAGTGCGCCTCCACAATTTTCAAGCCAGAGATTTGATAGATCTACTCATCCCGGGCCGAGTCAGAGCTTTTCAAGATCTCAGTTCAGGGGTGATTCGGGTCAGGCGAGGCCACCTATGCCACGATGTTCCCAGTGTGGGAAGTTACATTGGGGTCAATGCAGATTGGGTTTAGAGGTTTGCTATTCTTGTGGTCGACCAGGCCATATTATGCGTGATTTTCCCTCAGTTGGTGCAGAGGTAGGACCTAGCCTTCAGGGTCGGTAGCCGAATCTTCATCATCCATACGCCCTATGGGGCCAGGTTCACATGCCCAGGTTGGCCGTTCTTAGGCGAGGAGAGGAGATTCCCCCGATTCTAGCGGTCCTCGGCCACCGTATTTATGCTTTGGCTGGACGCCAAGATCTTGAGTCTTCTCCTGATGTTGTCACAGGTATATTATCGGTATTTTCTTATGATGTATATGCTTTGATAAATCTAGGCTCCACATTGTCATATGTTACTCGTATATTGCGGGTCGGTTTAGAGTCAAACCGGAGTCGATCAAACCTTTTGAGTTTGATATTGATCATGCTTTACATACTCAGTACATTCTTCGTACTGACATCCTTTTTTTTTTTTTGTTTATGGACGTCGCGTCATGCCGCGGTGGCCGGGGAGACGAACTTGATCCATAGCTATATTTCTCGGGAGACTACATAGCGGAGCTCCATTTCATTGAGGCTACAACTTGGGCATAGATTCTTTTGTGTATATATTTATAGGCACGGCGGGATACTATCACTTTATGATATGACATATTCTTCTTAGAGGCTCGTAGACATGTGTATATAGTTAGATGTGTTTGGCCTTGTCGGCCTATATTTTGGGATATTGTTTTGCTAGCCTTGTCGGCTTATGTACATTGATATGGGCATAGTTGGGCAATGATGATATAAATGAATTGGCTCAATGGGATTAGTATGATTGATGAATGAAAAGTATGATTTATCTATGTGGCTCACCTAGATGTAATGTGAAAGTATGTTAAGAGGTGCCCGGGTGGGTTAGCACCGAGTGCCCGTCGCGGCCCTCCGGTTGGGTCTTGAAAATCACACCCTGCTTCGAACCTGTCTGGAGCTAAAGTACCTAGACCCCAACTCACACGGCCATTCCATTCCCTGAGGATTATGCCAGCATTCTTAATTTTCTGTTCGGTATGCTCAATGATGAATTGTTCGGGGTTCCCTATTACTTGCCTTCTACCAAATTGCCTTAAAACCCGAGATGGATAATAAGGACGGATTCCTCGAACCCCGACTAATGGCACAAATGGGCATTTTTGCGTCGAACCACTATTCTCTCAGAAATGAAGTGTGGAACATCCACTGAATCTTATCTTCAGTCAACTCTACACGAAGCGGGCCTATGCCCCTTTGGACATGTAACCAAGGTTCGGATAGTAATTTGTGAGGCGATCTATCTTGTTGTTGTTCCTCAGATACTGGACTCTTTCAGCCATGTTAATATGTTTGATAATCCACCATTATAGCAACATGTTACACCCTTGGAAGTATCGAAAATTATTCCGGCGTTTGTCTAAAGCCCAGAAAATGTCCGCTAGGATGATGGGTGCCAGGTCGGAATACTTGGTCTCATGATCCTTGGTTATACCACAGAAGATAGCATAGGCCGAGTAGATCACTCGGGTGTCTATGGCCAATGACTCATTCTTCGGGAATACCATAGTGCCTAGTAGGGCTATGGAAAATGCCAAAGGTCTAACAGCTTCCCATTCTTCTCTACTGTTGAACTCCCTCTGATATAAATTATACCCGGTGACGTCCTCGAACCTCCGTACGGATCACACAAAGGTTACGGTTGGTCC
>NC_081347.1:27804259-27832399 GCF_029784015.1 Lycium ferocissimum | reverse complement strand
AACACTCAATATAGGAAATTAACGCTTAGGATTTAAAGATAACAAGCATATACGGTCAGATCTGATCCACTATGAGTCGATCCAAGCCAATACTTATCGAACCAATGAAAAAAAATTCGTACAATCAATAATATGACAACAAGATGCAGAAAATCTCTTTGTTTGACTTGAAAATTAAAGGAAAAACGAAAAGGAAAGGAACTAGTTCCGTGTTTGGAGCAATTTCGAGTGAAAAAATGTTGAAGCATTAATTGTTGTATGCATTTGGACGCGTAAAAGCTGGCTGAGGTCTGAGACCTCTGATCATTTGCCATTTTTTGCAATGAGAGAGGAGAGAGAATGCAGGCGGCGCCTAGGATTTGTGATGGAAGAAGAAAGAGAGCCGGGGGGGGGGGGGGGGTGGTTGGTGTGTAATGAACGTGAGGAGGGGTTTTTCCCCTCTTGATCTGATTATTTTGGGCCGAGTCGGTCCGTTTTGGGCTAGACCTGGTCCAAAATTAAAAGAAGAGAGAAGGGACCCTTTTGTATATTACCTATATATACTCGCATCTACTAGGCGTATATATATATATGTAAGGGTAAGACGGGTATTTTAATAAAACGGACAAACATTTAAACAGCCAATTATTAATCGTAGTACTTAGTTATAATCAAATTATGACGTAATTAATTTAAAACACAGCTAAAAGGTTCAATTTGCAAATACATCCTTAATGGGTTTTAAAATCCAAATTATTGCAATTATAACCTACTTAACCTAATCAACCAATTAAGATTAAATTACACTAATAGCCATAATTAATTTGAACCAATGGATTTGGTCATTTTAATTAAAGTCAACTAGGAGGCCAAATTTGCAAAAATGACCCCAATTGCCTCAATCATGAATTGATTGGTTCAATTGTGGCCATAATGTAAACAATTAAATAATTAAAACCAATTTGCAATAATGATCCTCTAATTGATTAATTAACCCAATTAAGTACTAAAAACAATTTATGAATTTCAACAAGTTATGCAAACACACAGAATTAGAGATTGAGAGGCAAAATGGTCAATTCTCTTAATTACTCAAATTCCTTGGATTAAAAGGGAATAAATCATTTGTTAATTTGACTTTTTGACAATCTAACAACTAAGTAAATAATTATTCAAAATTGTTTGTCTTTTGATTAATTCTAACAAAATACCAATTAATTCCTAAATAATGTATAATGTCATAAAAATCACTTTATCAATTTAAAGAAGTAAAATATTGACCTAAAAAATTTCTTACAAAATCATTTAAACCCTTTAAGATGCATGGCTCATTTTATCTATCATCCAAGGACTCTGAGTAATTAAAATAACCCTAATTTTGGGAGGTCAAAAATAAGTGTCAACACTTATTATTATCTATGTTTGAGACTTATACTCGATTGCCTTGATTAATTTATTGTGATTGAATGAATGATTAGGGAAAGGGTTCGCCTACCGAGGAGGAAAATGGTAGGTGCTAGCACGATTCCCCTATTTGGGGCATGACAGGGGAGGAAGTAGACGATGTGCGTGTGGTGGAAAAGATCTTTCGCTCTTTACCACCTAAATTTGATTTTGTGGTGGGTGAAATTGAGGAGTCTAAAGATTTAGACTCAATGACGGTAGAGAAATTGGAGAGTTCTTTACAAGCCCATGAAGAAAAGATAAAAAGGAGACAAGAAGAGCCACTGGAGCAACTTTTAAAAAATCAGGCATCCTTCAAAACTTTTGGAGGTGAAAAGAGTTATAGAGGAAATGGACGAGACAGAGGTCGTGGCACTCGTGGGAGAGGAAGGACCATTGACAACAACTTCAATTATGAAGGGAGAAGCCAACAACCATTTAGAGGTCGTGGTCATGGACAAAGAGGAGGAAGAGGAAGTGGCTATTATCAGGGTACCAATGAAATGAGGTATGATAAATCTAAAAATGATTGCTACAACTATCATAAGTTTGGACATAACTCTTGGGACTATCATAGTAATGTTGAAGAGAAAGCTAACCTTGTTGACGAAAAGAAAGAAGAAGATGAGTCAACATTATTAATGGCACTCAAAGAAGAAGACAAGGATGATTGCAGTTCGTGATACCTTGATAATGTAGGAAGCAACCATATGTGTGGATGCAAAGATATGTTTGTGGAGCTCACCAAGAAGGTGACAGGCAACGTGTCCTTTGGATACACTTCAAAGGTACAAATAGAAGGAAAAGGTACAATTCTGATCTCCTGTAAAGATGGCGGCCACAAGTTAATTCAAGATGTTTATTATGTGCCAAAATTGAAAAGTAATATCTTGAGTTTGGGCCAACTCCTTGAAAAAGAATATGCATTTTTGGCTCAGAGATTCAAGTGGAAAATTAACCATAAAAGTGTGTATGGCAAAGGATAGATTAATTTCTTTGAATCTTAAGACAATTGATGCAAAGTGTTTGAAGGCTAATGTGCAAGATGAATCTTGATGTTGGAGTATGCGATTTGGGCACTTGAATTTTGAAGCACTCAAATCAATGGATGAAAAGAGCATGGTACATGGGATTCCTTTAGTCAACCATCCCAATCAGTTGTGTGAAGCTTGTCTTCTCGAAAAGCATACAAAGAGGAGTTTTCCAAAGGAGGCCACATCAAGAGCAACCAAGCCACTCCAGCTTGTTCACACCGATGTGTGTGGTCCAATCAATCCACCTTCTTCCGGTAAAAGTAAATACTTCTTGCTCTTTATTGATTATTTCAGTAGAAATACTTGGGTCTATTTCCTAAAGCAAAACTCAGAAGTTTTTGTTGCATTTAAAAATTTCAAAGCACTTGTAGAAAAAAACAGTGGCTGTAAAATAAAAGCTTTAAGATCCGATATAGGAAGCGAATTCACTTCAAAAGAATTTAATGACTTTTGTCAGTATCATGGAATTGGTCGCTCTCTAACGGTACCTTACTCACCCTAACAAAAATGGAGTTGCGGACAAGAAGAACAAAACAATTCTTAATATGGCAAGATGTATGTTGAAAGCTAAAAATATGCCAAAAGAATTTTAGGCCGAGGCTATTTCTTGTGCAGTGTATTTGAGCAACAGGTCTCCAATAAGAAATGTTAGAGATCAAACACCTCAAGAAGCATGGAGCGAAAAAAAGCCAAGTGTCAAGCACTTGAGGATCTTTGGAAGCATAGCTTATGCTCATGTGCCACATCAAAGGAAAGCGAAACTTGACGATCGGAGTGTCAAGCATGTATTTGCTGGCTATGACACAAGTTCAAAAGGCTACAAGTTATACAACCCAAGCAACAACAAAGTGGTGGTGGGTCGTGTCGTTGAATTTGATGAAGAAGCGGCATGGAATTGGGAGGCTCAGGAAGAAAGGACATATGACTTTCTTCCATAATTTGGAGATGACGAAGAACAGGAGACCATGACACTAGCACAGGATGCAACCCCACCTCCTTCTCCAATAAATGTTGCATCAGCTTCTTCTCAAGAAAGTTCAAATGAAAGGCCGCAGAGGATGAGGAGCATCCAATAACTCTATGATGATACAAAAGAAGTTACTAATTTTGATTTTTTATATTGTGTCTTTGCTGACAGTAAATCAATGAATTTTGATAAAGCTGTTATAGACAAAAGTTAGAGTCAAGCCATGGAGGAGGAGATCAAGGCAATAGAGAAGAACAACACTTGGGAATTAACAACTCTTCCCAAGGGTCATCAATCAATTGGTGTTAAATGGGTATACAAGGCAAAGAAGAATGCCCATGGAGAGGTGGAGAGATACAAGGCAAGACTCATGGATAAAGGCTACAAGCAAAGGCAAGACATTGACTATGAGGAAGTCTATGCACATATTGCCCACATGGAGACGATCTGTTTACTGATCTCTTTGGTGGCAAACATGAAGTGGAAAATCCATCAACTAGATGTCAAGTAGACCTTATTGAATGGATATCTTGAAGAGGACGTCTATGTTGAGCAACCACTGGGCTTTGTGGTAAAAAATCATGAAGATAAAGTGTTGAAGCTGAAGAAAGCTTTATATGGATAGCCAGCTCCATGAGCATGGAATAGTCGCATTGACAAGTACTTTCAAGACAATGGATTTACTCGTTGTCTCCATAAATATGCTCTTTACATTAAAGTTCATACTAATGGAGATATTTTTCTTGCTTGTCTTTATGTTGATGATCTTATTCTGACGGGTAATAACCCAAGTTTGTTTCAAGCTTTCAAGAAATCCATGTTCCTTGAGATCGAGATGATGGACATAGGGCTTATGTCAAATTACTTGGGTCTAGAGGTGAAGAAAATGGAGGAAGGCATCTTCATATCTCATGAAAACAATACAAAGGGGATTTTGAAAAAGTTCAACATGTTCGATTGCAATCCCGTGAACACCCCAATGGAGATTGGAACAAAATTGTCAAAGTTCGATGATGGAAAAAAAAGGACTCCACTCTATTCAAAAGTCTCGTGGGAAGTCTGAGGTACTTGACCTGTACAAGGCCAGATATACTCTTCGCAGTTGGAGTAGTGAGTCGCTTTATGGAAGCTCCTACCTCCACTCACTTGAAGGTCGCTGAAAGAATTCTTCACTACCTAAAAGGTACGATAGACCTTGGACTATTTTATACTTCTTCGAATGACTTTAACCTCGTGGGATTTTGTGATAGTGATTATGCTAGAGATATTGATGATAGAAAAAGCATAATTAGTTTTATGTTTTTCTTGGGTGATTGTGTTATTTCTTGGAGTTCAAAGAAACAATCCATTGTTACTCTCTCGACTTGTAAGGCTGAATACGTGGCAACGACATCATGTACGTTTCATGCTATTTGGCTGAGAAGATTGTTGAAGGAGCTCAATTTTCCACAAATTGAAGCCACGACGATTTGCGTTGACAACAAATCGGCGCAAGCATTTGCTAAGAATCTAGTGTATCATGATCGAAGCAAGCATATAGACACAAGATATCACTTCATCAGAGAATGCATTGCCAAGAAGGAGGTAGAACTCAAGTATGTGAATTCTCACGATCAAGTCGCGGATATCTTTACAAAGCCTCTCAAGTTTGAAGACTTTCAGAGATTGAGATCATGTATGGGAATGAAGAAGAGAAATCAAAATTAAGGGGGAGATTTGTGGGGTCCCTAAATAAAAGAAAATAAAGGAAAAAGAAATTTGATGGCAAAACAAGTTTCATGTGATAACAAGATTTGATAACTCAACTTGTGTTGAGACATGGTAGGCGTCAAAACAAGATAAAACAATTTGAAATTGCAAGTTGCCAAAACTTGCAATGTGATTGGCTCAAGGCTATGACAACCTTTCTATAAATAGCAGCCTTCAGTTTCATTTTAACGCACACCAAAACAAAGAGAGTTATACAGAGAGAGTTTGAGAGCAGTTCACAGATAGAGATAGAAAATAGTTTATGAAGAAAAATAGTGTGTGTGAGCAGGTATTATAGTGAGGTGTCTAAATTAAAGAGTGTTATTTTCTTGAGTGTGGTATAGTCTTTTTAGACTACCAAGTTGTAATATTTCTCATTATAGTGGTATTGTGTTGCTCCTCTCGTGTATTTTATTTTTACCCCGCTAAAAAATTTGGTGTTGTTGTTATTCTCTTGTTCTTGCTATTTAACGTGGAAATTATTCCTGGGTGGGATTATCATTTCCCAACAGAAATAAGAATTATAGTTGAACAAAAACGCTGAGATGTTATTGCACTATGTAGTTTTGGATAAGGAACACTAGTTTTTTATTGTAAATATTTATGTTGTTAAGCCATAATGTAATACAAGAACATCTTATTTGAGCAGAGCTTATTATTGAGTCGTCACATTTTATTTTACATGTGTATGTGTTGACAGGGAAAGGGTAGTGTGAAAAGCATGTGGTTCGATTTTATGTTCGGCACAATAACTCATAGAACAGAAGCGATTCAATGCTTAATTATAACTTTCTACTTACACGGCTCAATAGCATTTTAAGCTCTACGATAAAATTACGGAAACAATAAGGTCTTTTTGTCACACTATTTTGGCCATAATAGCTCAAATGGGGTAAATTCATATGACTATTTAGGCCAAATTTAATAATTTATGCTACTTAATGTCATTTCTATATTTTCTTCTCAAACTTTATCTTAATTTAAAATTATACAACAGAGGTTATGGTGGGTTTTATATAAGTGTGGCCAAATCTGTCAAGGAAACACCATCCTTTTTCATTAAAATTATATTCCACGCTATTGAAAACCTCGAAATCAGTTTGATGTTGGCTTTAAATGTTCCAAAGCAACTAGTTGATGGCGTAAGTCTCAAGATACTAATGTCAATGGGTGAGGTGCGTGCCGCCCCATATGCATATGCTCTAGGAGTAGCTAGTATAGTCGGTTTTTTAAAAATAAAAATGATCATTCAGCTTAACCTAATTATGGAGTAAAGTTCCTATTTTGTCACTGTAAAATCATTCAACTTAATTCAACCCTCCAACAATATTATTTCAGTCGAAAACTTAATTAATTTCCTCATGTCGGAAAGATAGTAGCATGCTAAATCACCCGACAAACTTTCAAATTTCTCAAACTTACAAATTCTTCCTCCATAACTTCGTGTCAAATCAATCCTATTCGAGGAACAAAGGCATGAAAAAATTGATGTAGAAAAAGAAGTTTTTACTCAATAATTAATGTTTTTCACCAGCTTCCTTAATGTTGGAGGTCCGGTCAGCTATCATTCTAATCTAATTACTTTTTAAGGTGATACGAAAATGTACCGCTAAAATATCTCAATTCATTAGTACTTTTTAAGATGATACAAAAATGTACCGCTAAAATATCTCAAATCATTAGCTAAAAATCAATTGGCTTGTTTGTGCAGTAGGCCATAATTAGTAGTAGATGACATGGGCTTCTGTAATACAATGTGCAACATTTATGACTTCGAACAAATAAAGTATAAGTGTGTGTGTGTATATATATGTGTATGTATTTATTCGAAACCTGCCATGTATACGGGGATCAGAAATTACATGCATGTCCATTTTGTCTTTGCGATTATAATCATATTGTAGGCTTAATAATGTAATATTTTTGTTAATTTTAGTGAGTTATTGTAATATTCTAATATATCATCGATTTTCTGTAGTTCATCTCCAGCTTTGATTTCTTTCGTCAAGGTTCTATTTTATTCTTCTCTGGCTTCTTCTTCATCTTTTACATGTTTTTTTCAGGTAATTAATGTCACTTGATTTTAATTCCATAAAAAAATATTTAGAATGGAGTCATATTGATGAGTTATGATATTTCGTGTTTTGATGATTTGAAAAACTTATTCAAGGACTCATATGAGGAACAAATTGATGAGTTATGATATTTCGTGTTTGGATGATTTGACAAACTTATTCGAGGACTCAGATAAGGAACCAGATACGATCAGGTTCATTCGGTAAGCTTTATGATCTTTCATGTGTTGATGATTTTGACAAACTCATTCGAGAGACCAGATGAGGAACCAGATGCGATCAGGTTCTAGTCATTGCTTCGATCAACTCTTTTGCAAAGATGCTTTGACGGATACCAATTGGCGACAGCAAAGAAGAACACATATGAAGTAATGAAATTCACTTCCACAAACCAAGTCAAGAAACCAGACAGGGACCACATGAGGAACCAGATGTGATCAGGTCCCAACCGGTATTCGATCAACTCTATACCGTAAAGGTTCGTATCGTACCGTACCGGTAACAATGCGAAGAACACGGCCTGTAGTGTACTAGTGGATGATGCAATGTCCCTTTCACCTCAACACTTTCCCCCCCCCATATATACACAACATCATACAAGTGTAACCCTAACACTTTGCAAATCAGAAAAATTATTTTCTCATAAGTCGTAGCCGTCGCTGCTCTCAAAGTGCTCATCAAGAACAAAGTTACAACAACTGAGGGACCAGTTCTCCAATTATTGTTAATGTCTTAAGTTCTTTAAGTTGTTGAAGTCTTTCATCTTTTGTTCTTAACCTGTATTCCTACACTGCTTTTAAGAAGTTCTTGGTAGGACAGATTTTCAACCTTTTGTGGTGTTTGCTTGGCTAGAGTTAGTCAAGGTTTGTTCTTTGCAATAGAGTTGTTACAAGGGGGAGGGATTAAGAGTTTAATTCCTAGGTTGCAATAGGTTGTAATCTGAAGTTGCTCAGTTTAGTGAACTTTGAGGAAATCCTACTCTGGTAGGTCGTGGTTTTAATTCCTTGAGCAAAGAGATTTCCACGTAAATATCTTGTGTCATTTACCTTCTGTTTTACTTAAGGGAACAGATAGAGAACCTGGTTCGCTTTACTGCTTGGTGGACTCATATATTCTATCAATTGGTATTAGAGCGGGTTCTTTCTAAAAGGTTAACACCTAGAAAAGATCCTTCTCATAGCTTCTCCACCAAACCTATAGGAAGGACAATTTAGCACATGACCACCAAGATTCAATGGAAAGTATTATGGGTGGTGGAAGACAAGGATGCATGCCTATTTAATGGCTAAGGATTTTGAGCTATAGGACATCATCATCTATGATGGTCGGCATATCCCTATGAAGACTGATGAGGCTGGTGTTGCAGAAGCTCTAAAAACAAGGAAGGAATATAATGAGGCTGATAAAAAGGCTATTGAAAAGAACTTCAAAGCCAAGAAAATTCTTGTTTGTGGTGTTGGACCGAAAAGACTTCACAAGCAGGATTATTACAAGAACAACTTTGACAAAGCAGCAAAGAGGAACCAGGTCCATGACATGAAATTCAGAAAAAGAGAAGCAACTAACAACTTGGTGAAATAGCCTCTGGCTGCCTAGGGAGATTCCTCCAATGAATCTGAAGATGCAGATGATCTAGGTGATACTTCCAAGTTGGCTGTCAATGATGAACCTTTAACATACGATTCAATATGTGCACTCATTGTAAAATCTGACACTGATGATGACAGTGAGCAGGATGAGGTAAACTTTCTTGATGTTCGAAAAAACTTGAAAAGTTATTCTAAAAAAAATTGATGTCATTAGCAAATGTGTTAATCGATGCGTATCATGGCCTTATTAAAGAAAAAAGGTCACTAACTGAAGAAATTGGTGAAATAAAACAACAAAGAGATGACATGGTAGTTTGCATAGATTTGAAGGAATAGGTTGATGAAGTAACAAGAGAAAATTCTTTGCTAAAGAGACAAATGAAAAAACGGATGGATACTCCTTCTAGAGGAAAAGAGGAAGTAAGATTCAGCTTGAGCTTGAAAGTGAGCTTGAAAGAACCAAAATGAATCTCACTACCGATTTAGAAAAGAATAAGGAGCTTCAAGAGAATCTGAAAACAGTGAAGATCAAGCTTGACAAGTGTCACGACCCAAATCGAAGGGACATGACGGGCACCCAGGCCCTACCTATCGAGCACAGCCAAAACATGGTTCCATAATGTAATCGTACACAAGGGTGGTCCACAAGGGTCATCAGATGGTAACCTGCTAGATCATAAGAGAACTATACTGAAAAAGAGCGAGCCCAAAAGGACATACGTATATAACCATGCTGGACAAAACTGTACGAGTCGATAAGGCCATCATAGACAACTATATAACAAAATATAGGCCGAGGGGGCCATTCAACGTCTAACTGTACCACAACTGTCTACAAGCCTCTACTAGAGTACATGACATAATAAGGTCGAGACAGGGCCCCGCCATACCCATATATACAACAAAAATATAAGTACCAAGACGCGACAGCAACTCCGAGACAAGTAGAGTGCTCCAATATCAGTTGAACGGCAACCTACGAAGGCGGATCATCACCCTACTTGCCTGAGCCTGCAGTCATGAAACAGAGCGACCCCCAAGAGAAAAGAGCATCTGTACGGACAATGTACTGAGTATGTAAGTCTTGAAAGTAACATAAAGGAGATATAAAAGTACATAGGATAAAAGGAATGCAACCTGTATATCTGAATTGCCTCTGAGGGCCAATGATATGCATAAGTACTGCATATATGCGTATATAACGCCTGCTCACACACACACACACATATATGCGTATATAACGCTTGTCAAGCCTCTGTGGGCATCCCATCGTATCATATCGGCCTCTGTGGGCATAATCATCATCATATGACTAGCTGATCAGGTGGTAGTGTGTATATAACGTTGTAACCTTCCCCATAACCCATATAGATATAATATAAGTGTACGCGTATATAACACCTGTGGGGTCATAGTATATGTATATACATATATGCAATGCATGAATATGATAAAAGTGAATCCTGAATCTATCGGACTGACGTAAGGTCGTTACACCTCCGATCATCATTATGAGATAGTGGCACGCCCCAACTAGGGAAACGTGCGGGCACCTACCATTTTCCACCTTTGTAGGCGAACCCTTTCCCACATCATTCATTCAACCACAAAAAAGTAATCAAGACAATTAACTATAAGCCTCAAACGTAGATATGAATAAGGATAAGTGAATAAGTGCGGAAAAATAATACAACAATCCCAAGGAATTTGGTTTAAGGCCATACAAGAGCCACTACTACAAATACTACAAGTCTGAATATGAATACAAGTCTAAAAATGGAATACTGTCTCAAAATATCAAAATAAGACAAGTAAGCAGAAGAATCTCCGGGTTGCAGAGTCCATCAAGGAAGCTCACCCAAAAAACTCTGACAGGAAGCCTCGGGATTAGCCTCGAAGAATAGACGACTCTCCAACAGCGTACTCTGCACTCATAGAAAGAGTACAGCAAGGTAGTATCAGTACAAAACCACAATACTGAATAGGCATCATAGGACGACAGTAGTTAGAAAATCATATCTATAAGAAAGAGAATGAAAAAGTAGGCATGCTCACAATCAAATAAACTCAACACAGTCCAAATATCGAATCCAGTACCAAATCACCAAGTCTAGTATATCACCTCGAATTCCATTATAAGTCCAAAACACTATCTCAAGAACCACGATCAAGTACACGTATCACCAAAGATCAACCAACAAGTCCAATACAGTGCCGTAAGTAAATATGAGATGAATGCAATGCAAATGCAATGATACACACACGCTTCAGGCGTAATATCTCATCGCCTCGACAGTCATGACCCATGGGGGACCACTAAGTCCATGTACCTATTGTGGCTGACAGCCCGATCCAATAGTCAGTGTTGTAGAACGTGCAACCCGATCCCAGTCAGTGTTGCGGTATGTGCAACCCGATCCAAGTAAGTGTTGCGATGCGCAACCCGATCCTATATATATATATATATATATATATATATATATATATATATATATATATATATATATATATATATATATATATATATATATATAAATGAGTGAATGCATGATAACAATGCCAACAAGAATATATGAATCAATGGTGCCACACAAGGACACAATCTCACTCGCAATATCAATGTCATAACCTTTCTTTCCTTTCCAACAACCTCAATCATGATAAATATGCTTTTCGACACATAAGTAATCGCTAAGCATCAACTTTAGAATTAATCACGTGGCGACAAGCCAATAACTCATAAACAACCAACAACTCAATAGAACACAATAAGGCGACAAGCCATAATCAACAAAAATACCAACCTAAGTACTCCAATAATTTTGTATCTGTAGGGCCTCGGGTGATAGTCGGATTTCGGGTTGAGAAAGGTCAAAACCAATAATTTTCTGGTGACTGGTGTCTGCCGCAGTGGCACCAGTACCCCGGCAGCGGTATCGCCGTGGAGATGGCCCTGCCGATATAGCAGCTTAGTGTAACGTGGGGTGACCGCCATAGCGGTCATGTCACTGCAGTAGTGGTTCCGCCATAGCAGACTACAGACCGCTGTATCGGTCGACGGGGACTTAAATGCCTTAAATCATTTTTACAACCCTATCAATCATCATTCATTACTCACGGTTCTAGAGCAATTTTGAGAGCAAAACAAAAGATTCTAAGGCAATCCTTCATTGGGGTAAGTTCATCAAACCCTATTCTTCATTTATGATTCATAATCCACCTTAGAAGCTCCTTAATTCATGCTAGAATCTTCCAATAACATAAGGCTTAAAGAGGGTTTTTCGAGTTTCTTTCTTGAATGAACTTTCGATTATCAAACCTTGATTTGTTGATGGAGTAAGCTTATATTAGTGTGGAATTGTTGGGTAATAGCTATATAAACATGAATCCTTCATTATTAGTCACCAAATTATGAATTTGAGAGTTAGGGTTCATACCCAAAATTGGGGGTTTCACTTTCAAATTTTTTGTTTTGCCCTTGTAGGCTCGTTTCCCCAAATTCCATAGGCTTAAGTTGATCAAATTAAAGGCCTAGAAATATGGGTGTTGTTCTTCATGATTTCTAATCTATATTATGTTATAAATAGACCTTGAGTATTTGGAGGCATTAAGGAAGGGAAAGGCGCACGCGTGATTTGTTTGGGATTCCTGTTCGGCACTCCAGGTAGGTTATGGCTTACTTCTTTGGTTAGACTCCAGGTAGCGACTCGTATGTAGTACTAAAGAATTGTTGGAGACATCATGTGAACCTTCGGGTATTAAGTTTGGAATGGAATTCTTAGGTTGCTACTGTGGTATGACTTGTGTATTCGGGCTCGTGGCCTGTAGAATCCCTAGGTTTATACTTGGCTTTTCTTATGTGAATTGGTCGTTTCTATGTATCATGAGAGATTGGTTGGAAGGAACGGATTCATGTGATACTTGTACTATAATGGCTGTCCTTATATGAATTGACTAGAATCCATATGTTATTTATGATATTCTCATTGCATGACATACTTTCTCATATCTATGATATATTTGTCTTGATCTTGATATTGGAAGATGGTGATGACGGAGGTAAGTATGATTCATGCGACATTACTATATTTGCATAGCATCTCTATGTTGTGAGATACAGAGTGGTTAGCAATGATATTGGATGGAGGAGTCATTCTAGGCTGTGTGATATGGAATGACGGTACATGGACTTAGCAGTCCCTCATGGGTCATGACTATCGACAGGTGGACATCGTCCCCCGGGAGCATGTGTGTACCATTACATTGCATCCCATTGCATACACATTATATGTTCTTATTGTCATTTGGATTGATATTAATCTTCGGTCATATTTGAATTATTGGGTGATTATTGGGCTATGTTTGAATTCGTGAAATATTTGAGACTCGTTCTATAATTGATTATACTACTTGGACTTGTTGAATTGTATCTGTCTGTGAGCATGATTATCTTTCCATTTCCTTGTTGCATGCGTGATCTAACTGTTGTCGGCCTATGATGCTTACTCAGTACCGTGTTTTGTGTTGATGCTACCTTGTTGTACTCTTTTTATGAGTGCAGAGTACACTGTTGGAGTGACTTCCACCCCTAGTGACTGATCCCGAGGCCTGATTCACTAGCATCCAGAGTGAGCACTTGGAAGATTGGCAGCCCAGATGGCTATTCTTTCATTACTAGTCTTATTTCTATCCTTGAGACAGTATTTATCTATGAGACTATGTATTCAGACTTACTATGTATTCAGACTTCATCTATGTAGTAGCTCTTGTACGACTTAGACCAGATTCATTTGGGCGTATATTATTCTGCACTTATTATTACTTTTATGTCAGACTTACTTATATTATTGTTGGGAGTTGATTTCATTTATTTGTTTGGGTGTTGGTTAAAGGATAGGTTCGCCTACTGAGGTGGAAAATAATAGGTGCCTGCACGTTTCCCGAGTTAGAGCGTGACAATGTTAGTTTGTGTATGATAGATGAACAACAAGTATAATTCTGAAGACTGATTAGAGCTCAATATACCATCTAGATGTGCCAAGTGTCAAGTTATGACCCTTGAAGTTAAATCTATACTTCAAAGTGCGCTTGCTAAACCTGTTTTAAGCTGCAAATAGTATGTCTAGGGTATGTTGCTAGGCCTGTATTGTTGTTGCTCTTTCCCCTTTAAACCCAATAGTGTCAAACATAGGATAAGAGAGCTAAGAGGTTGTCACTTGTCTTGTAATGAAGTAAGAAGTGATTTACATAGGGCCAGGGATGGTTTAGGAAAGGCTTTGAGTCTTACTCAGCCTAGTACTACCTATCCTAGATTGCTAAGGTTCCTTCTTATGGAATTACAATTCCATGGGACCCTCCAAGGCCTAAATAAGCATGAAAGAAGAGAACTATATGATCATCTGATGCAAATAGGGTTTGAGGTGTATTTTATAAAACCATGAGCATGTCAATGTATAATATGCCTAGGCCTCCATTGTTCAAGTCTTGCATCTTGTTTTGAGATATTTTATTATCGTGTTTTGAGGATTGAAGTGGTACTTCTTCTTTTTATGATAGCCCATACATGAACTTGCTCTGTTTAATTGAGTTTTTGCTACTTACGTCTATTAGGACCTTGTTTTACCTCCTTAATTGTAAAAAATGGTGAATACATGAATATCGGGATCCTGTAATATGAATGGGTTTGTAGTTATGCAAATTAGGCAAGAAGGGTTTTGTCTAACATGACCAAAAGCTGCTTGACCTTAAGAAGTCTTGTCCTTGCCCTGATTTATGAGCTGAAACTGTTTGCATATTGAGAGAATTAGAGAATCATGACCTGAGGTATTGTATAGTAAATGAATGATATGTGCAAGTCACCATGAACATAAGTTTTGGTACGTCTACCCATTAAACTTGCCAAGCTTGAAACCACAAAGAGATCTTCACCTAACTGAAGAGTCTATATGACCCCCTTGTTCCCTTTTCCCCCTGATTGAACTATGCATATGCTTAGTCTAAGGCTATATTATGGTTTAAAGGTGACTAAGGAATGCCTTGTGTAAAGTAGATGATTCACTGTATGCTGTCCATATACTGATCATCAGTTTTCTCTTCTTTTCAATATGTGCTGATGAGGAGTATTGTGTCCACATATGTGTGTATCTAGGAATATTTGATATAAAACCCTTCTGTTTCTTTCCCCTTTTCTGGCTTTGTACAATTCTTTGCATGGTATACACATGATATATGAGATATACACGGCCCATATATACCTTAGTGTATATGAGATTGTATATTTTGTATATTGATGGCATATCATGAAAATTGTATTAACTTAGTGTTTGTGTTGAATGATTACTTGGGCCGACCCATTACCTGTTTCCTTGTATAAACCAGTTTGGCCTATCCCTTTAAATGTTGCCTTTACAATAATTGGTTCGGGCCTCCTTCTGGTTGTTATTTGCACACCACCTTACATTGGGCCATGTTGAGTCCTTTTTTCTTACGAAATACGATTGGGCCCGCCTCTCCTTTTTCTTACTTGATTCCTTTTTTTCTGCATACACATTGAATATACATTAGAAATATATTTGTATACACGATTTAGCTTGAGTATTTTAAATTCATATAAAATTAATTGCTAAGTGTAGATGCTCTCTAATCGTATTCTTCTTTTTCCCCTCTCCTCTTTTCACATGAAACACATTTTCGAGGGCCACTTGGGCCGAATGCATCAGCCAAATTCGTTGGGCCAGAGACCGAATAGCTTCTCATTTCCTTTATCGAGTCCCGATCGTGTTGAAGGCCCAATCATGGGTGAAAATGGCAATTGGTGGGCTTAGTAGGCCCACCAACCTTACCTTTCCTCTTTCATTTGTATGTATGCGTGTATTTGCAAATAAACATGTGTAAATATTGAAACCCAATGGTTATGAACTTAGACGATTACACAAAATGATACAAGACTTGTATTGTTTAGAATGGGTAGGGACCTTCAAGTGATTTTCAAATTTAAACCCGACAAAAGATAAAGGGATAACATCTTCAAAGAGTTTGAAACAAAAGGATAATGATTTACAAATATGTCTTCGCCTTTTTTATAAAAACTGAACATGGATTAGTTGGTTTTACACATGTTATATTTTTCGAAAATAAAATAACGTCTTTAAACACTGAATTTCAGCAAATAAGAAATGGAAAACTGTCTGGACTGTTTTGAATAAAATCGCTAATTTTGAACTTAAAGTACAGACCTGAAAAACTTATTTTGATAAGTGCTAAAAATAGGCTTCAAAGACTTAGGATTTTTTTTTCATTTTTTTGTGCGTATTGTCCTTCAAAAGCACTAGTCTTATATTTTTGTCCCTCAAATTGGTGGTCTTTAATTTTTGCCCTTCGCCTAATACTCTAAGGTTTTAGGTTCGAACCCTAGCTCAGTAAAAAATAAAAAATAAAAAGAAGAATTTTCGCACGGTAAAGGTTTGGATTCGCAAGACAGAGTTTTGTATGCAAAACTCTACCTCAGGCAGAATTTTGAATGCAAAACTCTCCCTGCAGGCAAAGTTTGCAAATCTCTAGCTCACATGTAAAACTCTGCCTGCAGGCAGAGTTTTGCATTCAGGTATAAGGCAAAACTCTGCCTTAAGGTAGAGTTTTGGCATGCCTGAAGGCAAAACTCTACCTTAAGGCAGAGTTTGACTGCAAACTCTACCTTAAGGCAGAGTTTCAAACTCTGCCTGAAGGTAGCAAAATTCTGCCTGAGGCAAAGTCTTGCAGGAAAATTTCTGCCTTCAGGCAGAGTTTTGTATGCAAATTTCTGCCTTGCGAATTCAAATTCTACCTTGCGAATTTTTTTTAATTTTTTACTAAGCGGGAGTTCGAACTCGAAATCAACGGGTTCTAACGAAGGGTAAAAATTAAAGACCACCAATTTAATGGACAAAAATTAAAGACCACGCCAAAATAAGGGCATTCCTACGAATTGCCCCATTTTTAAAAACTTTTGGGCCAAGCCCAACCTTGAGTTAATAAAACAAAAGGAAATACACTTAAACCTTAGTTTGAAGGAAGGGTTTAAAAATAGTATGTGGTTGACCATCAAAAATGCTTAAAATGGATAAAGTATTGCATTTGAGAGAAAACCCCCTTTTTATATACTTTTATAAACCCATGGCATATCTACAAAGGAGATATACTCAAACTTTTCAATAAAATTTATAAGGATTAAAAGGCATAACATTGGACCAAGTTAGTTGAACTCTACTTAAGAGAAATCTTAAGTGTTTTTTGGTCCGGAAATGAAATGACTTTAAAACCTTATATACATTTTTTCCATGGAAAATTCAACTCTTTTCATCCTCAAATAATGAAATTTTTGCCAAAAGATTTTGTGATCTTCCATGACAAGTTATACAAGAAATTAAACTCTTTTAAGCAAATAATTATAATAATCACACATTGAAGCTCGAAGGTCAACCATAATCTATGGATCCTTAACACTAGGGTGCTTAAAATCTTTCCTAGGAGATCACCAGAACCCTTACCTCGAAGTCTGGTTTAAAAAGGATTTTTTCTTTGTTTGAATAAACCCTTTTATGAAAAAAATTATATTGGGCCTGTGCTGGCACATCCTTACTAGTATAGGTTAAGGCCCAGAGTACATTTCTATGCTCCCTACTGTAGATAATTAAAGTAAAATGTTGTGCAAATGCAGATGAGTTCGCGAGTAGTTGAGTCTTGACCTTGAATTTATTGGACAACCTGTATATTCAAGAAAGTTGTTTTTGCACTAGGTTTCTATCTAGCTTGTATATTTTTCTGTTGATTTTGTTGTATCCTGGCCGACCTTGAGCTTATTAGGCTTCTTATGGTGTGATTCACTATTCTGGTTATTCTACTTGTATGATGTTGCAGTTATTCTTAATGTTTGATTAATATGTACATTTATGGGTAAAGCCACTAAGCAAGTATGATAGAGAATCTTTGGATGGCTAATAGTACACTTATGGGTAAAGCCAGTATGAGAGAGAATGAGAGGTCATCCAATAAACTAGTGTTAAATAAATTTATGTTATGAAGTAAATATAGCATTGCATCTGAGAACAAACTGATTTGCTTAAACTAATGTTATCAGCCATTCGAATTGAACAGGATATCGGAGGAGGCTCGGATGCTGACGTGGCTGTTGAAGCTTTAGGGAAAACACAAACATTCATGCAATGCGTCCAAAGTATTCGTGATGGAGACAATCTTTGCAATGATTTGACTTACAGTATCTGCTGCTAAGGCGGATGTGCATATAAACCACTTAGTGTGATAACAGGTGTGTGCATGTGTCAAGGTTTAAAGCTTCCAAATAGTTAAATCGATCAGTTAAAATCGTATACCAAACCCCATATTGGTGTGTATTAATGAGAATATCATTTTCTTAGTTAGTGATTGTGAGCATTTGATTGGGATGTAGTTTGTTTCAATCAGAATTCACTTTGTCTCATTGTGTAGATTGTTGTAAAAAAATGATTTCCTTATTTATTTATTGTTTTGCTTAGTTTTCTTATTTTCAAGGATGGTCATTTTCCTTTTTTTTTTTTTTTTTTTTACTATGCTTAGTTATATTGTAATTAGCTTCAAAACATGTTGTACAATTTATGCGATAATTATGTCTAACAATTACTTCATCCAATTTTTATAGTCAATCTTCATTATTTTTCTTAAGATAATTTCCTTTTCAGTTTCTGGAGACTTGAGTTTATAAAGTGAAGATGCAAGATCTGAAGAATTCATACAAAGTTAACAGTAGATCATTTTTCTAGGACTGTTAGGAAGGATGATACAATTTTTTAAGGCTGAGAGGTGTAACAAAGTAGTGACTACAGTGATACTTTATTTCCTTTTTTGTAATCAATTACAAAATATAAATAAAAGATGATATTTATTTATAATTTTTTTTTATTTGGCTCTCTATATACTCCCCCAGATCAAAAAAGAGTTCACTTAGCCATTTGCACACCCCTTAAGAAAATACTAACTACTAGACAAAAATTGGTAATTTGACTAAACTACCCCTAATTAAATAAGCATTGGAATTTGATCATATAACACTTAGTAGGGGCAAATCTAGAAAAACAAGGTTAATTCTTTCTTGATTTGATAAGTGGACACTTTTTTTTACCCAAAAAAAAAAAGGCTAAGTAGACACTTTTTTTTATCCGGAGGGAGTAGTAAATTGTATGATAAAAAAATATGACAACATAGATTAATTTGGGAATAACAATTTTATGATGCGTGAAACACTTGCACCGATTAGATTTCGGGTCGGCAATGATTATCACTAGTGTTGCAAAAGCCCTTTTAGGGACAAGATATTTGGTCCTAAAAGTGTTTTGTGGACCAGAATTTACTCCCAATAGGTTTTAGCGACCAGTTATTACACCTCGTTGTTAGCGTCGGAGCCTATATAGCCGAAGTTTTTCTGGTCGCTATTGGATTTTAGGGACCAGAAAACTGACTTTTAAGGACCATTATTCCCGTCGCTAGTAGCCATTTTTCTTGTAGTATTACTTGGTTTTACGAATATCTCTTATAATTAGGTAGCGGCTCTTAAAAATATAAAAATTCGATAGAGTCCACAATCTATAAGTAGTTTTTATGCCTCACGTAAAAGTGAACCGTAATACTTATAAATTTTGAGATAATGATTAAAGACACACCTCAAGTATTATCTTTTTGTGAGTTTCTTACCTAAACTATCAGGTGTTTGCGTTTTTTAACCTAAACTATCACCAATTATTTATCAAAACATACCTCGACTGGTATCTGATGGTTTGTGGTGCACATTTTCTTTTTTCTTCTGTATTTAAAAATGGTATCTGATGGCACTCTACATAGATAAATAAAGTAATTAATTGGAAAATATATAAAAAATTAAGAGATACTGATCAAAAACACATTTGAAGTATCACTTTTATGCGAGTTTCTATCGACATCAAATAATACTTAAGGTGTGTTTTGATAAATAGTTGCTGATAGTTTAGGTAGAAAAGTTCATGCATAACTCACCAAAAAAAAAAAAAAAAATACTTAGGTGTGTTTTTAGTTAATATTCCCTCCATATTACTTTTAGTGTAAATTCCCCGCCCCCGGCCCAAACAACACACCCACGCGATCATCAATTCTAAGTAAAAGGGCAAAAGATGGACTTGTGATTAGGTTACTTTCTCGCTGAACTTGTGATTAGGTTACTTTCTCGCTGACTCTTTGGGATTTGCTTCAGTGTGATTAGGTTACTTTCTCGCTGACTCTTTGGGATTTGCTTCAGCCTCAACAGATAATATTGCTTAAGGTAGCGTTTGTGACCCAACTTTTTTGAAATTTATATTTTAGTTGCAATTCTATTACAGCTGCTGTTTGGAAGTTACCATTAAAGGTTTGTTGACCGGTGACTACAATCAGCAGTGCTACTGGTGTAATCAGTTCTAAATTTCAAGTTTCGAACAATTGAGTACTGACCAGTTTATGTGAATTTCAGATTATATGTGAAATTAATTTGCAGCTTAATTTATTTTTATATCGTATTTCTGGTTCAAGTTTTTTTTTCTCCTTTCCGCAATTTTTTCAAGTATTTGTATCAGTGGTTTCAGAGCATATATCCTCTGACCTCTATTGCAATGGATATCAATCCACTTCTGTCACCATATGGTTAATAGTGACCCACGAACTAGGCATCCATTGATGACCACCCTATCAAATATTTCAGCTACTGGTCCAGACTTAGGACCTGCAATTCTTTTGCCGAATTCCAGTTATACACCCTATACTGATCCTTATGGTTGTTGTAGTACTGGATATGGGACATACTATGTTGGGCATCAGCAACAATTCAGTCCACATCAGCCGTGGCAAGCTTGTAGTTTACAATCAGTTCCTTATGCGTACCAGCCATCGGGATTCTCCCAATTTTTGACTGCCGGAGTAGCTCCAAACGGAGTCATGGATATGGGTTCCCCATCCGGCAAGAAGGGCTTCCTTCCTAGCAGGGAAATGGTGAGTGATGACCACAGACCAGACAGTCCTCCACATTTGTCATTTCAACAGCAACATTTTGTTTCGATACCGTCGTTGAGAGCTCTGTTCCATCCGAATTTTTGATTGATGTGAGGATTTCTATGGATTGCAACAGCAGCACTTCCATTCACACAGATGAAAGGCTAAGCAATCTCATCGATGTTGGGATTCCAGGAATTCGAGCAATTGAAAGAGGAACAACATCTCCCTCATCAGTACCAGATGTTTGATGAAATGCCAACTCATGACCTTGAAGGGCCTTTTGACAAATTATCTCTTATCTATAATAATTTAACAGAAGATGAACAATTGGAGAAGACGAGAACGGCAGATTCTGAACCAAACTCGAGCGTTTTTGGTATACCAGAAGTTTTGCTGGAGGGGAAGATATTGGAAGAACCCGAACTTATAAAAGGAAAGGAGCGCCCTATTCTTGATACACTGCTGGAGCCAATAGTGAGTCCACATCACAGTGATGAACTTAGTATGCAGAATGCGTGTGCGGATAGAGCTTGCAGCTTCAGTTTTGATGTCAATGAATCAGACTGTTCATCAGAAAGAATTGTGATTCCTGAAGCACAAAACTCTCGTGCTAATGATAGTGTTACTAGTAGAGCAGTTGATACAATCACCAAGTCCGACGAAGGTAATAGGAAGGTGATCTTGAAGTTGCAAGAGGAGTTCCGGGGGTTGGGAAAGGAGTTTGGAGTTTCATGAATTGAGACTAGTCTGCCTGAGGACAGGCACGTTGTTGGTCAGGAAGAAGAGGTGTTTCAACTAATACAAAATGAGATTGGTTTCAGCGATGAAGTGGGCGATGCAATACTGGCTAAGGATGAGAATGAGGTAGGAAGAGGTGATGAGGCTTTAAAGAGGTGCAAGAAGGTGAAGAGAGCAGGGGCTGGAAGAAGTAAAAAGGCTAAGAAGAAGAAAAAGAAGAAAAACGGGCTTTCGGATGATTTCTCTATTATGGAGAAAAGTTCGAACAGTAATAAAGAGGAGAATATGATCACAGTTAATAGTGATAATTCCAACTTTGAGGTGGATAAGTTAATTCTTACACCAGACGATGTCACGCAACAATACATTTGCACTTTGTGGGATAATGATGAGAAGGTGATACAGGAAGATCTTTCAACAGTGGAAGGTAGGGTTGTGGAAATTGATCCATCAAAGCCTAAAGAGTTGGAACCTGCTCCATTGTTAGAAGATGCACAGTTACGTGATGCCTTTCAAGATGAAACAATGGGTATTCCGGAAAAGATTGCTAATGTGGAGACTGAGATTACTATTCATCCTTCTATGCTTCCTTTTGACAAGCATCAAGCGATGAACAAACAAGTAGTATCTTTGCTGCAAACAAAGTTGATTGATGGTGATAGAGAGGTACTTCCCCTGTTAAATCCAGATGGTCCTATCTTTGAAGATTCAAAAATGCGCTCTCAATCAATCTCGTTGTTGGAAAATATTGCAACTGGAATATCTAGCTTTGAATTTGGTTTAGATCCAAACTTGGATCCTGAACTTGCTCAGGCAGCTCAAGTTCCAATGGAGGAGGCACGAGTGAGGCAAGAAATTGGAGAAAAATATACAATTACTGAGGATGCAACAATGACTACAAATGTGAATGCTGCTACTTCCGAACCTGAAAACATGGCAACTAATCTAGTGGAAGAAGATCATACCTTGTTACAGCATACTTTTGCTAAAGCTGTTGTACTATGTAATATTAAGAGTTTAGATGCATCTCCATAACTCTTATGGAAGGGTAAGAGATCATATTGCGATAAGGATGCCTCATTGTACCTCATATTAGCAAATGAAATATGGCCTATAGTTAACACTAATGTGGTTACTATTGCTAGGGCTGTAACACTGTATCCTGGATTCTATGGCCCACCATCTCAAGGTGGACTGGGTTTTGATTATTTTGTCAATTTGTCTGCCTCGGACATGTGGCTTGCATTACTGGAAATTACTCCTGAACATGAATGGGGCATGCTGAGGAGAGCATTTCGCTTGAAAGAAACAATGCATTTCAGAAAGGAGAACAGGAAGATACCAAACTGATTGAACCCTTCGGAGTGCATGTGCTAAAAGTAAACGGAGAAGGTGAAGTACCCTTCGGGAAGTTGACTGGAGAAGGACATGTTGATGTTTGTATTATTGTTGATAGTGATTTAATCCCCTTCAGAGCCAGAACCATTATCAAAGGTACCCAACCTAACTCCAGAGAGGCATTTGTATATTATGGCATGTTATAAATTGAGTCTGGTCTTGAGTTAAGGAGGAAACACATGATAGCAAACACATGATAGCCAAGGATGGAATTTGATCTTTAGAAGATGCTTGAATGATTGGGAAATAGATAGGCTGACAGAATTCCTCAAAACTCTAGAGCTATTCACAGGAATCACAACTTCGGAGGATAGCATCAAGTGGCAAGAAAATAATCAAGGAAAATTCTCAGTCAGATCAGCCTACAAAGAATTCAACCTTTTCAACAATCAGATCGGGTGTTGGCCTTGGAAGATGATATGGAAAGTCAAAGTTCCCTATAAAGTATCTTGTTTTAAGTGGCTACTAGCTAGAGGAAAAGCACTCACACTGGACAATCTTTGTAAGAGAGGTCATCATCTATGTTCCAGTTGTTCCAGTTGTTTTCTATGTGGTGAGGAACCTGAGACAATTAATCATTTGTTCTTGCTCTGTAAACTGACTGAACAACTATGGAGGATGTTCCTCAATTATAGGGGGATTCTCTGGACCATTCCAAGTAAGATAGTTGATGTGCTAGCATGCTGGAACTGAGAAGGCAGTAATGCAATTCAGAAAATGAGATGGAAGATTATGCCAGCTTGCATTTGGTGGACAATTTGGGAAGAGAGAAACCAAAGATTTTTTGAAGACAAAGCCAACCATTTCCAGAAGATTAAAATGAAGTGTTTAGGGCTGTTCTACTTTTGGTGTAAAGGAATAGGTTTAGAAGATAATGAATCAATCTCTGATGTATTAGTTTAGAAGATAATGAATCAATCTCTGATGTATTAGTTTAGAAGATAATGAATCAATCTCTGATGTATTAGAATCCTTGTGAGATGACACAGGATCAGATGCTTACCCTTCTGTAATCTGTAATTAGGGGGATTACACAGTTTTGTGTAGTCTCTATATATATAAATATACAAATATGTTACTTTTGCAGGATGTCTTGGACCAAGTTGCGAGTTTGTATTGTGGAATCTGATCAACTTCGCATCAGATGGCAGGAGGAGTCTCTCCATTCCTACAGCATTCAGATCAGTATTTTGAAAGAGAAAAACAAGCGCCTCAAGCTGAAGGGAAATAACGATTTAACTGATGAAGATAGAAAGGAGTTGAAGGAGATGAAGGAAAACATTCATGACCTCGGACAACAACGATATGTTGCATCTACAAAAGCGAAACAGAGTTTAAAAGAACTGAAAGCTATGGAGGAAGAAATTCGGTTTGCTGTCGATCATCTAGGTAAAGAAATTTTTTTGAAGATGTCGGGAATAGAAGACATCATTGCTGTTGGTTGGATAAAGAAGAAGGCCAAAGAAACCAACCTGATTATCACTCTTGGCACGTCATTCAAACAAGCCAACATTGCATTATTGGATAGGTTAGCGGTAGATCTATTAGGTATGAAACGTGGTGATCTCAAAGTTGATGCTGCTTACCGGTTGATAAAAGGAGAGTTTAAAAAGATTGATGAAGCAACTGCTAGGAAGGCTGGATTTGACCATGCCCTTTATGACAATGAGGGGGTGGAGGAGGTGGTGGAGGAGGTGGTGGAGGAGGAGGAAGAGAAGTCTGAGTCTGAGGAAGAGGAGTCTGACTCTCCTAATGATGACTGAAATGTTTTCTGCTTTGTTCATGTGAAACAGTCTACTTTATATTTACTTTATGTTTTTGAAATTTCCTATTGTGATTACTCTGATTTCTAAGTGGTAACTAATGTCAGTTTAATTGCTTTATTTGGATGTTTACTGTTTATGCTATGTGACGTGTATGGCGTGATATTTTCACTTTCCTTTATGCATTTCTCCTCATGAACACTCCTTCCAATGTCACAACCCTTGTCGTCAAGGGTAGAAAAATGGAAAGCCTGTCGGTTCTAGATTTTAGTTTTCCCAAGTAACATGCGTATATGCAGCCCAATGAACCAACACCTGTTTGACAGAGAACTTGGGGTTGGGGACAGTATAGAATGGTTGGTCGAGAATTAGGGGATGTGTAACGGTAGTTGATGGCATGATCTGAGTTGTGAAAATTAAAGTGGGGATGATTGGGTAAGTCTGGAGAGAAGTATTTTTTAAAATAAGCACTTTTGGCCTACCAAAAGCATGGCCAAACATATGCTATTAGTTTCTTCTGATTCACTAAAAGAGGAAAGGAATAATAAAATGACCAATTTTCCTTTGGTTTCTCTCTTTACCTTCATGTTAGAATCACTAGGAGCAATATCTGTAATATCAATCTGCTTTTACTACTGTGGTAATTTTCGTACTGTTAGACACAAACTCGTGTTGTTATGAACAAGAGCTAGTATTGCCTAGTGTAAAGTAATTAAATAGGGTACACGATATTAGAGAAAGGAAATGAAAAGAAAAATAATAGCTGGTACAACAAATACTGAAGAACGTAGCTGACACTGATCAAAACAACAACCGAGAGCTCAACTGAAATGAAATTTGACCATTTCAAGGCTTGAAAAAAAAAAATATCATGTATAGGCCACCTGAAGTGGACTCAATTTTAATAAGACTGTTGCCTATAATAATCCACCTTATACCATTACTGACAGCAATGTAACTATAAGATTATGGACCTCCTTATCTTGAGGACCGGCAGCTCATGGTTAAGGACCCTGAAACATACTTGCTTATCTTGAGGACCGGCAACTCATGGTTAAGGACCCTTAAACATAGTCCCCTTTTTGTTAAAATACATGCTGTTTCTTGTATTCAGTTCTATTATGATCGAACAGTAGAAGCTTCAGCTTCGGTTCTTTGGCTTGAAACTGAGTTGACATCCGAACTATTCACAGATGAATCTACTTCTGATGTTGCCATCTCCAATTTGGGCACTACTGGAGGTCTTGTACTTCGTGTTACGGTCATGTTTAATCCTTCTGTAGTGTGGATTGTAGCCCCAGTTGTGAGTTTAACCTGCAGCGAAGTTGATTATACTCAAAAGTTTCGAGTAAGTAGAATAAGAAGGCATATCCTCAAGTTCATCCAGGTGTAACGGACTAACGGGTACAGAAACAATCTACATGTCAGTAATAAATCCATCATTTACCAAATGGAAATTCCAAAAATTAAGATAGGACAGCATAACTCACAGGAGGAGCTCCAAGAGCAATTTGAAAATCAAATCGTTGAACAAGCATTGCAACTGCCACTACATTCTGGAAAGAGACAAATATTATGAGGGGTGCTCTTGAAGATAGTATAAGAATGTTAGGAGAAGCTAAATGCAGTAATGACAAGCAACGTCCCTTAGATATCTTTCAAAACCTGTCCCCACTACTGAGTCTACAATTTGAAGGATTACCTCAAATGTGGCAAACATGTCACCAACACATTTCTTGGTCCTCCACCGAAGGGAAGGTAACTGAAAAAATGGAATGGAAAAGGCCTATTTTAGCTTATGTTTATTTCATGCTCTAAAATGAAGAAACATCAGGATACTTTCCCATGTTAAAGCATACTGATATTAGCTCTACATGGAAGTAAACAAAGATATTGGCATAGAAGTTACTGCACGTCCCCAGGAGGAGATGGACTAAATGAATTCTATGCAATCTATCCAGAATGAGCACAAGTGAGTAAACTTGATCAAATGCTCGGTTATGCAGAAACTAAATTAAAATCTAGCTTTCACTTCTAAAGGCATCAGGACTATCAATCCTTCTGATTGTTACTTCTTTTATAAACGGATATCAAAACCAAACCAGATCTAAAGCAAACCTTTCTTGCCATCTTACTATTACATTTTTTATCTTGTTCCCTCATCCATAAACCCCTTCCTTTAAAGAGAAAATACAGCAATTGTAAGAGAAGAAATAACATGGCTATGTGAATTACCCACTACTTCTATTTGTACAATGAAGTGCCCGCTACCAACTATGTTGCTGAAGATAACTTTTACTGGCGTAACATATAATCTCTGAATAGATGCAAATGACTCATTTGAATAGAATAACCGCTACCCCTGAAAGGTTAAATAAACTGGTAGCACAAGAAGCAAGACAACAGCAATTGATTTTGTCAAGATTACAACATCACTTGGAGCCTGGAAAAGTATATACATCTTGCAAAACCCATTTGTTCTATTAATACTTTCTTTATTATAATATACCAAACCTACTTACCTGCTTCATCTGCGCTGTCTTCACCTAAATTTCCCCTAATAATTCAAACTAACACTATTGTATCTGGCTGTTTATACATCTTATCAGTACTTCTATTTCAACTGTCAATTTAATAAGATCCTCAAGTAACTACGATATAACTTAACTTTCTTTCTGATCACCTGGAAAATGGTAGAAGAATATAGATATCAGCAAAAATAGAGGCTTAACTAGGATTAATCGTAATCACATCCTAGCATATTTCACAACTTTAGCTTAGAAATAATAGCAAGGACTACACATGATCTTTTGCAATGTTGATATAGGTATGGACAAGGCAAAAAAAAAAAAAAAGAAATAGCTGGTGGAGTACTGCTCCTTCTTGTATCTGGTGGGTAGTTTGGAGAGAAAGGAAGTCCAGGTGTTTTGAAGAGAAGCACAAACGATTACAGAGGATAAAGTTAGATTGTCTTTTGTTGTTTCATTCTTGGTGTAAACTGGAATATGCTAACGAGACAGAAGCTTTATTAGAGTTTATAGAGTCCGTCTAAGTTTAGGAGAGGGTCATACTTTTGGTGTTTAGGAGAGGGTCATACTTTTGGTTTTTTGCTCACATGTACGGAATTTACAGCACTCCCTTTGTGCTGTTTTGTGAATACGATCATTACCTTTTCAAAAGATAATAGTAACAACTCTGAAACGAGGATACAAGCATAGCTAGAGGTCTATAGTTGCAGACACAAATTTAAAAAATAATTATGACGACATATTATGCAAGTCACATTTTCAGTTTTCAACTTCAGATTTTTACTTATGTTCTAACAAATTTCCTCTATCAACTGTTATCTTATGTTCTAACAAATTTCCTCTATCAACC
>NC_081347.1:27774560-27804159 GCF_029784015.1 Lycium ferocissimum | reverse complement strand
TAAATCCCTAACCTTGCTGCTTCCTCTTAGTACTTAGAACACTTAGAAAATAAATTACAACTCCTCCTTCACAAAACTTGAATTGGCCGTGAGCTATCAGCCATGGTTGTTCATGCTTCCTTCCTCATTTCAAGGTGAATTTTAGCAACTTATTGGTGTTGAAAAGGGGCTGGCCATGAGCTTCAAGGGCTGTCATAGCCATGGCTGTGTGAAGCTTTATCTCTCTATTCAACTTGGTTGAAGATGAGAGCTTCTCTCTCTTGTTCAACTTTGGAAAATGAAAATCTGATTTGCTTGTCATCACTTTAGCTTATATATGCAACCCATATTGGTGACACATGTCCAGCCACAATGACATGTGTCCCACTCAATCAAGAGCCAATTAGATTCAGCCACATTTTCATGGGGCCCACTTAGTGCACTAATGACTTGATTAATATTAATTAATCACTAATCCCCACTTAAATGTGGGGTGATAGGGGGAAAACTGGACAGAAAATCGAGCTCACTGCCCAAAATGCACCGCTGTGGCAATGGGAGTACCGCTGCAGCGGTATCGCTGTAGCGGTGGGCTGACCGCTGTTTCTTTTAGGGTTGCTGTGGCTGGCCATTGCCCGCTACGCCGATACCGCTATAGTGGGGTGGTGACCGCTATAGCGCTGAGCGAATTTACTCTCGGTCCGCTATAGCGGTGGCTTGGCCACTATAGCGGGACCGCTGCAGCGGCGTAGCGACCGCTACAGCGGTCGACGGGAAGGCAGAATCGGGTTTTTAATGCCTTAGTTTTATATTTTCATTCATAACACACCAACACACTTCCCAACAAGCACCTAGAGAGGATTTTCAAGCTAGGGAAAGTTAACCTTGAGAAGTAAGTCTCTTTGCTTTCCATTATACCATTCCATTCCCTCCGTTATTGTAATTATCTTCATGGGTCTTTAATGGTGAATGTGAAGTAGGAACCCTAGAATATCAATAAACCTTCTAAACTTGATGGGTTGGGATTATTAACCCGTATTTATCATTTAAATGGATTGATTAGTTGCTATTTGTCATAAATTGAATATTTAGAATAGTAAACTAAGTGATTGAGACCTAGGGTTCTATAAAAATGGTGTCTTTGCCACAGAAAACTGTTTGTAATGGGAATGTTTGATAGAATATGGTATAAATTGATGGTTTATGAATATTAGGGGCTTTGATAGGTTGTTTATCACCTAGAAAATCATCCACCCTTAGAATGGGGAGAGGGCAGGGTATTCTAGCCTTGGTATGTGTAAATTGAGCAATGTGACTCATTGAGCCTTTTATTTTTAGACCGTGAACATATTGAGGCTTTGAGGAAAGGAAAGGCTGTAGCAGAGTGACAGGCATTGTTCCAGCTCTACTTTGAGGTAGGTTACGGTTTACTTAAGTTAGACTTTGGTTAGTTGATTGTATGTTTGGTGATCTCCGTAGGAGGAAGCATGTCTAGTTTTCATGCATGGTATTGTGTGTTTTAAATTCCTACGTGATTGTGATTGATTGATTGTGTAGAGCTCCCAGTACATTATTCTGTGTGATTAAATCTACAGTGGATGTGTTGTGATGAGAAGCTAATATAATCTTCTCAAGGATATTGTGACATGAAATGATGAGTTGATTCTTGGTATTGGAGAGGTAAGAAACACTGTCCTGTAAGAGGTATGAAAAGGCACTCACGTGACCTAGATTATGGGCTCGTGGTCCGAGAATCGTTCCGGAAACAAGAGGTACTGTGATATGTCCCGCGACCGACGTTCATTCCGGGGCGGAGGTTTGTGCTCGGGTCCGAGGGGTATTCCGGAACGAGTGATTGGTTGACTTGCTGTGATCTATTTATATTCCTGACTGTTGACTGGCTTGTTTTATTCTATTGATTTTACGAAATATGCATGATACTAATCTTAGTCGGCCTATGATGCTTACCGGTACATAGTGTTTGTACTGATACTACCTTGCTGCATTCTTTGAGTGCAGATTTTGATATAGAGACCGCTGATCGTCCTCACATCTAGCGTGGAGGATATTTGTTAACGGATTTTGGGGTGAGCTTCTTCCCATGCCAGGCCGCCCGAAGATCTTCTTGCTATGATGTCTTTTCGTACTCTAGACATTATGGATTACTTACTTGTTAGACTTCAGATTCTTAGACATGTTTTTGGCTTAGAGTCCTGTAAGATGACTTTCGGATTTTGGGGATTGTAATAGTTAGAACTTCCGCACTTACTACAGTATTTATGGCATGATTTACTTGTTCTTTTGTTGTTAAATGAGTAATAATTGTTTAGCTTGATTAATATAAAACCGGATTGAATGGATAGGCGTTTTGTATGTTGGTTCACCCACTAGGATTTAGATGGGTGCCAGTCATGGCGGGTTGGGTCATGACATTAAATTTCCTTAGCATCTTGGAGGAGATTTGAGGAGGGTTTGGTCAGATTTCTCATGAGGGTAAGTTCCCTAATCTTAATCTCTTTCATTTACCTTCCCTAAGTAAGAATTCATGGTGGAAAATCCATATAACTTGGAAGAATAAGAGAGGGTTTTTGGGTTTCTTTCTTAAATAAGTTTTTAATTATAAAACCTTGATTTATTAGTGGATTAGGCTTGATTAAGTATGAAATTGATGATTAGAATCTATTATTGCATGATTCATTCCTAATTAATGGTAAATTTGTGATAATTAAAGTTAGGGTTTATACCCAAATTTGGGGGTTTTGCCTAGAATCCGAATTTAAGTGATTTGTTAGTTCTCCTAGCTTATAATTGATGGGAATTGATCACCTAGAACATTGATTTCATGTTGAGACTTATAGATTCCTAATTTCACCTTTCTAGTTCATAAACCCCATTCCATAGGTTAGGATTTGGGTCTTGAATAAAGTAGGGTTTGATTGATGTTCTTCTTGATTCTAATTGCATATTTCAGATATGATTAGACTTCCATTATCACGAGGCTCAAAGGAGGAAAGGAAAGACTAAGGTGTGATTGTTGGAGACTTTACTGTTTGGCCCTCCAGGTAGGTTACGGTTTACCCTATTGTGGGACTTCGATTGACGAAGCATATATTTAGACGATATTATCAGAGAATGCATGTAAACCTTCGGGTATGAAGTAGGGTTGGATATTTCCTTAGGTTGGGCCTTGTTCTATGTTTTGGGGCTAGCCACCCTGTTGTATTGTGACTTATCTTGTTCTATTTGTTATTGGCTCGTTGCCACGTGGAGATAGTAGATATTGGTAACTAGTGATATATCTTGATGATGATATTGTAGCACCTTACTTGTTGCTGTTTGAGACGAGGATTGTGATGCTATTGTGGCTTATTGTGTAGCCTTTTTAATGATATTATTGGTGTGCTCATGTGTGGTACTGTTGAGATTGATTTGATTATTGACATTGAACTCATACATTGCATGCATTCTCATCCTTCATGATATACTGTTGATACATTAATGATAGACAAGGAAACACTATTATGATCTGGACTCAGTTGGATGAGAGTGACGTGAGGATCGATGTCCGATGTTTATTCCGGAATCGAGATATGAGTGCTGGTAGCGATTGCCGAGGTCTTTCTTAGGAATCATGAGAATTGGTACATGGACTTTGCGGGTGCCCCATGGGTGGTGCTGTTGAGATGTGATGTTCCTTCATCGAAGTACATGTGTATCGGTGCATATGCATTGCATCCATGTTTCATACATTATTACATTGCATTGTACCTTTGGCTTCTATTGTGATATTCTTGTGATAGAGTTGTGATGTACTGATTCAGATTGGATGTACTGAGACTTGGCACAGTTGGGTTTTGTCACGCCCCATTTCGGGGTCGCGCGGGCACCTACCTTTCTCACCTCGGTAGGCGAACCCTCTCATTGATTACATATCAATCAAGTAAAGGCGATTCATTTAAATCAATAAATACTTAGAAATTCAGCGGAAACTTCATAGTATATTCAATAAACTCAAGATTTAATAGATTTACAACGATCTAACACATACAGACTCGATCCACTCTCCCATGCGGCTTCGGTCTGAACTGATACAAGAGCGACTAATAATTTCGAGTACCACTACATTCTAAGACTCAATCTCCGTCCTGAAATGAAATGGGAGGAGGTCTTCCAAATAGGCACCGCGTATTTCCACATATTCTTCGATCAATTACCTGAAACAAATCTACACCCCAAAAAGGGTGTAGCAAGTGCAATATCAATACAACCACACGTACTGAGTAAGTATCATAGGCCGACAATGGTTAGTAACACATATCAGTAAAGAATTCACAGATAAACATGATAACAACCCAATCAAGTCATATGGCGATCTACCACACATTGTAAATCAATACCCTTATGCCTTAATTTCACTCTAATAATTCACCAGTCAAGCTCACAACGATATCGGAACTCACATATTATTAAATCGATCATTTCAGTCTAGTAGTCAACTCATCATCAAGACACCCATTATCCTACATCACATAGAGACCAAACATATAACTAGTCTTACGGACGGTCTATAGAATACCTCAACAAGTCCAATCAATAAATCCAGATCCAAGTACACGTCATTGCCTAAGTAAAACATCTAATCCCAAATGTGCCTAATCTGAATAAATCAATCTGAATCCAATCATCACAGGTAAACACCAAATCATCTCAAACAAGACATAATGCAATGTAATGCAAGATGTATCAATGCAATGCAATGCAAGATGTATGGATGCAATGCCATGCCATGCAAATGAGGTGTACACATGTACTCCGGACGGAAATACCGATGTCTCGGTAGCACAACCCAGTGTGACTCGTGAAGTCTGAGTGCCACCCATCCCGGATCTTTACCAAACGGACGGACGGGACCCCGGCTAATTGCTCGTAGAAGTCTCACCGGCGCCACTGCGGGGACTCGCGGAGTCCAAGCGCTAACAAACGATTCCGGGATAACATCGAAATCGACCATGCAACAACGATGCCCGAATATAACCATCGGACATCGGCTTCCTCACAATCACTCAAAAGAGTTTATCAAAATATTAGTTTCACTCAATTAACGATACGGGATCATTACCGGATATCGACCATGCATCATGAATATGAGGAAATGTATGCAATGCACATATCAACGATTCTGGAATTGAACCTCGAACATTGGCCTCCTCACAATCACTCAAGTAAAAGAGTTTATCAAGTATCAGTTTCATATAAACAACGATTACGGAATGGATCTTCGGACATCGACCCTTTCACAATCACTCAAGTAAAGAGTTTATCAAATATCGGTTTCGCTCGATCAACGATACCGGATCATCATATCGGGGTATCG
Organism: Lycium ferocissimum; assembly: GCF_029784015.1. Classification (NCBI taxonomy): domain Eukaryota; kingdom Viridiplantae; phylum Streptophyta; class Magnoliopsida; order Solanales; family Solanaceae; genus Lycium; species Lycium ferocissimum. Next base: position 27,798,806 of record NC_081347.1, on the reverse strand, counting down.
GCCATGTATGAAAATATGAGAGAATGCGTGCAATGCATATGTCAATCACTGTCGATCGAGTTCAATATCACAAATACCACAACGGGTATGCCAATAACGTATCACATCATAACACCAACAGTGGAGTTCAATATCACAAATACCACAATGGGTATGCCAACAACGTATCACATCACAATACTAACAATGGGTATGCCAACATGTATCCAAGTACAAATACCAACAACGGGTATGTCAATCTTATCCAAATCAAGACAACAAGTAGAATTCGATATCTACCAACTACACATGGCATCAAGCCAACACAATTGAACAATCAAACACACATAACGGGGTGGCTAGTCCCACACACAAAGGTCAACCAATCGATATACATATTTTCCACTTCCTTAAATTAGGAACACGAATCTCACCCTACACTCAAAATCCCTCGTCACAACTCATTTTGGCCTCAATCACAATCATTGGTACATTTTATCCTTCCATTCATCCACTAGATTCACTATTAATGGCATAACACAATAATCACATATTGCGGGAATTTCTCATTATTAGACACAGCAATAGAGCTCACCCGCTACGTCCAAGTCACATATATCCACCTATTTTAACGAAAAACCACATCAAACAACCTAAGGAATCTACGGAAGCCTGGCTTGAACACACAAATCACACAACAATACCATCCTAAGATTCCATCCCAAATATCCAATTCCTATACATGCATTCTCTGTTCCTTCTAATACACGAATATATGAAACTAACCGGAGTCTACCGAAAGGGAAGCCATAACCTACCTGGTAGCCGAACAGGTGCCACGAACCCATACGTTGCCTTGTCTTTCGAAGGATCTCCAAATAATCAAAATCTATCACATATGAATTCTATGTAAGAAACCGTGAATAATGATATCCATATTGGCTACTTTCTATTCGGGTCAAATTCCAACCCTTAATTTAGGAAAAACGGGTCTCAAGGGCAAAACGGGAATTTTATGATCAAAATACCAAATTCAATACCAAAAGGGAAAAACCCATTACTTTAATCATAGGAATACTCAATTAATTCTTAAAATCATCATTGTTAAGAAAATCCCCAAATTTGAGTCTAAGAACTCTAACTTGATTCAAGAATTTTAACTCTAGAATGGAAGATTATTGGTTAACAAGCCTAGATATATCACTATCTAGAATAAATAGGAATATTAACATCATTTATTCACAATCTAGGAAGCCAACTCGTTTTTAGAACTCTTTCATGAAAAACCCCAAATTTGGGTTGAAGAACCCTAGGTTTTGCATAGAGATTTTGAAAGAGGAAGGGTTTTAGAAAACCAAAATGATGGATTAATTAATGGAAACTATTAATCATGAGATTTAGACCTTACCCATTGGAACAATCTTGAGAAATAACCAAGAATCGATTCATCCCCAAACTTCCAAGAGAGAGAAGGTATTCTAAATGAGGTCCAAATCCGACATAGTCTCTGTTTTTTCTTGATTTTCATGCCAAGAATATATCAAAATGCTGATTGGATGGCATCATTGGATTCCTCATGAAATTTCCTTGAATTTTGGCTTTTTAATCGCCTCAATTGGACTTAAAATGAGGGAGATATGAGGGTTTTTATATTGGACCCGTCATCAGATTTTAGCGGAATCGCCGCAGCGGAAACCACTGCCGCAGCGGTCAAACCGCTACAGAAATCCCAAGGACTCCGTAGCAGTGCTGCCCCAGCGGTAAAGGGTCCGCTGAAGCGGTCACCAGACACCAAATGCCCCGATTTTTTGATTTTTCGCCCTGGAACTTCGAATGCTCATCCAGAACCCGATTTTGACAAACCAAATATGTAGATATAGGTAAAAATGCACTACAAACTCATTCGCGCACTCAAAATTCCCAACGGAGATACCGTTGACTAAGTCAACTCCCAAGTGGCCAAAACTAACTTTCCAACTCTATTTTCGATAATCATCCGAGGTCCGATTTCAACAAATGAAATATGCATCCACATGTAAAAACATGCTATGAACGCACCAGTGACCTTGGATTTCCCAACGGAGATACCGTTGACTAAGTCGACTCCCAAACCTTAATAACCGTTCCTAAACCAAGTTTCAAAATGCACCCGAGTGCATTGGCAGCCGAACCAGTCCCACCAATGCATCATAAATCAGTCTATGAATCTCTCAGAATCAATGGATCTCCGAATGAAATTCGTTCACCCAAAAGTCAACTCTCGGTCAAACTGTTTTCGCTTAAAGTCAAATTTTTCTAGAAAATATTTCAAAGCCCAAAACGATGCCTAGGAAGTCATGCCAACTATCTTCTCGGGTCAAAATAGTTCTAACGAGACTTAGGAACTAGTCAACGAGGGCAAAAATGAAAGAATCACGGTAATGACGAAATGGGTCGTTACGTGTTTAGATGTTATAACATAGGTGATGACTTGTACTTGTTTACTGGCTCGTGTTGACTTATACCTTATTAATTTACCTATTTATCTTACTTTATTATCTTGGTATATGTTAGCTAATCTTAGTCGGCCTATGATACCTAGCAGTACGTGTTGTTTGTACTGACCTGCACTTGCTGCATTCTTTTTTGTATGCAGTGTATCAAGTGGGATCGATGTCTACCCCTCGTGGTCGAGAGTTCGAGGTTCGAGAGCCTGTTGATTCGAGTCATTGGGGGTGAGCATATGGACGCTTCGCTACCCGAAGACTCTTCTTCTATTATGTCTTACCATGTTACTCCGAGACATTATTTGAAACTATTGATGTATTATTATTACTTCCAGAGTTATAGATTTTAGTTAGATGCTCTTGTATGACCAGACCAGATACTGGGGTGGTTTTTGATTTACTTCCGCATTTATTATATATTCATATATCAGACTTTCGTTACTTTATCTTCTTCTGCTATTTATACTGTGTTTGTGAATGTTGGGTTAAGGGTTCGCCTACCGAGGTGAGATAGGTAGGTGCCCTCGTGACTTTGTGAAATTAGGTCGTGACACGTCAGTATCGGAGCCCTAGGTTACCCAATCTATAATACAAGAGCGTGTCTAGTAGAGTTTTTTGAGATCGGTACGATGAGCTCCGTACTTATCTGCTAGAGGCTATAAGACATTTAGAAAACTTCCAATTCTTTCATTCTCTCATGCGACTTCATTCAAATTGGCATCAAGTCGATTCCAATTGGTATCTGAATTTTCTTATGTTAATCACCCACGGAGGGTGGAAACTCATCCTCGAATTCTTATGCGAATGATTGATCCATGACGTGTTATGGTATGGTATGAGATATGTTATCCTGATTCGGACACGTCATCAAGTTCAGTATCTAGTTATGGCCTAAGAATTCAATTGTGCTGAGTCGCGATTAGACTCGGTTGTTATGTGAAGTTGCGATTAGACTCGGGTGTTACGTGGAGTTGCGATTAGACTTATTATTGTAGGAGTTCATGAGAAATGGAAAAGATAGTTCAGAGGGTTACATGATCTCCATGTTTCAGTATTGGGTTGCTCGGGAGTGACAAGTACATTGATGGCTTAACAATGGTGGTTTGGTTGATGATATGATCGGTTTGGGAAAAACTTCAGCTTCGTCAAGGCTTTATGATGGTGTGTGGGGACACGGGTGTACCGGTGGCGGGTCTAAGATTCGGCGGTGGTAGAGAATTAGATGTCGGTATGTGAGGACAAGTGTAAGTTTGGCAATGACCATCGAATTGGGAAAACGTATTATGAACGCGTGTAATAAAGAAAAGAAGTTGACTAAGGACATGGGCAAATGTATTGTGAACGCATGTAATAAAGAAAAGAAGTTGACTAAGGACATGAAGGAAGACTTTTGTGAAAAGTGTGTAGCGAAATGGGGCTTCATAAAATATCTTTGATATGAATGCTTTTCGTGAGATTGGAAAGGGAAAAATTGGTATCTGACATGGTTGTCAGGATGAGGTTGCGACTGGTGCTAAGGGTCATTCTTATTATGGGCTCGTTGGTGTTAAAGGACTACTCTGCTATGAAGAGAATGCTATGGGCACATCTATTGATCGATAAATTTGACCGAGTTGTAGGATTCTGAGGATCTAGTAATCGACTGATAGAAATGACTTCAATTATGGGTGTATGCGAAGAGTTAATGACTTGGGAAGTTACTGGTTGTTACACTTAGATTTGAGGAGAAGTATTGATATTGTATGTGGTTCGTTCGATTTAGGGGGATGATTGGTTTAGAGGGTTGAGTAGATATGAGTGTTTGTTGGTTGATAGTGATAAAAGTGATTTGAAATAAAATTTGGGAACTGAAGGATTACAATGAGGCATCTTGCTATCGGGTTTAACGGATTAAGGTTCGTAAGACTTGAGGTGAGGTAATATGGGTACTTGAGTCGTGTTTGGATTGCGGGGGCATATATCATGACCTTCAATAAAAGGTGTGACCAATGAGGTTGATTGGTGTCATCGAGGTTAAGGGCAGAAAGGAAATCGTTGAGACATAATTAGTGATGTGAGAGCTTGGTTGCGATTGTTCAGTGTAGAGTGGGCTTGAGAGTTTAAAGATGAGTTGGAAATTTCAATTGTGTAGTAAGCAAATAGGGCCAGTGATTGACTAATGGAATGATTATCAGTGTTGGGCCAGATTAAAAGTTTAGTACTCAGGAGGGTTAATCAGGTGTTGCACCTAATGCTGGACTAAGGTTGGGGGCCTTGTATTCATTGTGTAAATTTGACTAGATCCCGCTACTAGCGATGTTATTACTCGGCTTATGTGATTGAATAAAAGGGATTGGCGTGCGAGTGGTTAGAGGTGTTCAGATTTGATAATCGAGGTAAAAGGTAATTCTTCGGGGACTAGTAACATTAAGAATTTTGAGTAAGGGGTTAGTAAACAAGGATGCTTGAAATGGTAGATCAATGATGGGTTAAGTTCGGTATAACATTTTGGAGATTGAATAAGACAATTCGGGCAAGGACGATTCAGTGGGATACATGAGGATATTAGTAAGACTGTTATGTGATACGCCGGATTTAGAGAGTGTTCAGTTTAGAGTGGTAAGCGTTAAGGAAACTCTAATGAGTGTATAACCTACTATTATCTCCAGGTGTGATTCAGCTAGTGTACGAGACTTATGGTTATGTGATAGGCTACTGAGTGGGTTCGAGTAATGGTCAGACGATGTCGGTGTATGTAAACTGACAGAAATTGAGGTATAGTTGAATGTGAATCGATAAGAAAAAGGTACATCTTGGGGATTTCTTGGGTCAGTACGGATTGTGGTGTCATTTTCTTACATATTCCAGTTGAGATGTGATTGTTCCGTGAGCTTAAGGAAGGAAGTCTACAAAAATGGACTAAGTGATATGAGGAAGATTCCATAAGGTTCGTGATCGGCAACTAGTGATAAGCATATTTCAGTGAACCGACATGTTGAGGTTTATAAGAAGTGGCTTGGTGGTACACTGCCAGATAAGTTTCATAACATTCTACAGTGGATGAGTTAGCATGCTTTAAGAGAGAAGATTTGTGGAATTCCTATCATGTGAGAACTAGAGTTATATTTTCGAGGTGAGACCCTACTCGTGGTAATATTTTATGTTGCAAGTAATATTGACCGGACAGTTTGGGTAAGCGCTTTTGGTTATTAAAGACTTGGGGGTAGTTGAGTGAGATTTTGTCACAACCCATTTTAGGATCGCATGGGCACTTACCATTCCCACCTCGGTAGGCGAACCCTTAACCCAAAACAAATTCATAAACAAGTAAAGAACGAAAATCACTATCATTCAAGATATATTGTAATAAAAAACGGAAGTCAAACCGATATATTTAAGCAAAAATAGCGGAAATGTCTACAATAATTTAACAAATACACTGATTTCTTTTCCCATGATCTGGTCTAGACTAGTATAAGAGTGACTAAGATTGAAAACTGAATGCAATAACAATTCCGAAGACTCAATCTCCATCTCGGAATTAGAATGATGGAGACCTTCAAGATAAGCACCGTGCATCTCCCGCTAAACTCCAATCAATCAACATCCTGCAAAAAACTCTGCACCCCAAAAAGGGTATAGCAAGAGTAGTATCAGTACAACACTAGTACTTGTAAGCATTATAGGCCGACAATGGTTAGAAGAACATACGGTAATAGAATCTACAAATAAGCATAGTAGGCAAACTAAATCAACAACACGCATCACCTACCACTCGCTTCAAAAATTATACAGTTCTTATTTTCAATTACTCATCCTTAGGGATTCATTTACCTAACTTACATTATACTCCTTTCTAACTCATCTAACATACAATAGACAATTCTGCCATCTCGTCAACTACCATTGCATTATTCACTGTTAAAATCAGGAAGTTATCTCATCATTCTGATATTCATTATTAGATTGAATTTAGAAAGCCAAACATATACAACAGGACCAACTAGTATCACATATAAGTAATTCAAGATTATGGCCTGTAGTTATAGCAACAAGACCCTACTGTGTCAAGTCTCAATACAACAATTCAAATCAGAACATCACAGTAGTATCACACTAATCAACAGAAACCAAGACACAATGCAATGCATATGCAACTTTGTACAACATGTCCCGGACGGAATGACTCCACGTCTTGGCGATCATGACCTATGGGGGATCCGTGAAGTCCATGTACCACTCGCTCCGATATATAACCTTGGATCATAAGTAAACTCTCACGATCCCGGTAGAGACATCCGGCATTAGACACTCCATCGTTCCCGGCAAGAAACCTCGGGCAACGAACACTCATCTCTCTTTCACACTCTCCGACAGAAACCTCAGAGGCTACACTCTCTTACATATCATCATCAGTACCACAACCATGCACATGTCAGTGTATAATGGAAATGCGTATGACTATGATGAAATGTGATATCAGCAACCAATGTAATCTGAATCAGTACCACACATGGCACACAAGTAACATCAATAGTAAGGCTACACAATAAGCCCCAATGAATCACCAGTCTCATCTTAGTATCAAACGAGTAAGTACCGCAATATTAAATCCATAATATATTGATACGCTCAAATTACACCTTTTATTAGCTTAAAGCAGTCGTTGTCAAATATAGTAACCAACAAGGTTGGGATCGAATCCCATAAGGAATATGGTGAGAAAAGGTTACTAAAATCGTAGAATGCTTAATTTAGGTCTTATCTCTTAATCCGATGATTGTGGTAAAAGCTGGTTGTTTATGACTAATGGCTAACTAATTGCTTTGGATTGTAATTTATGGTAAAAGAAACCAAGGTTGTGTCCCCTTTAGATAAAGTGTATGATCATGGGTATTGATCTTGATATACTTCTAATGGATCGTTATATAAATGCACTTAACCTCTATATGAATCTCTACTATTTCCCAATAAATAAAGATTACCTCTTTCTATGATTTCCCCAAATATAAGAAAGTGAATATTGAAGAATGGTTAATGTAACGACCAAGTAAATTCTTCTTATGAAAATGTATTCACCCCACCAAAGCTAGATTTATTCTTCCCAACCCTAGAGCGAGTCGGTAAGAACTCAATTTTGTAGGCTTAAGAGCTGAAATATGACTTGCTTGTGATTGTTGTTTTATTGTATTGAGTCCGTCGGGGGGTGGCGTAGGAAATGAGAGCTCCGTTGAGAATTCTGAGGCCATGGGTGGATTCGTACGGTGTTTTTAAGAACAATATACATAATTTTGGATGCGTTTGTGGGACTCGGATGACATGTGGAATGAAAGGGGGAAAATAAAAAGTTTGTAATCCCAAAAAGAATTCAAAAACTGCTATAGAGGTCGCTTCAATGCTATAGTGGGGCTTAAGACTAAAACTACGCCGTGAATCGTAGTCGGACAAAAAACCTTACATCCGTGTTTTTAATGACATAGTCTCATATTTTCATTTATAACACCCCATAAGTTCCCCACAAGCACTTAGGGTGAATTTTCAAGATTGGGCAAGGAAATTCTTGAGAGGTAAGTTTCATTTATTCCTTCCAACCATTCCCTATCATCGTCATGATTGTCATCACTCTTGTGGGTCTTCAATGGTAGGATTGTGATGGAAACCCTAGAAATTTGTTAAACCATCTAAACTTGATGGATTATAGTTATTATCATTTATTTATCATCTAAAGGCTTGGGTTAAGTTCTTTAATCATGAATTGAATTCGTAGAACCATGAATTGAGTGAATTGAGACCCGTCTTTTTCCATAAAAATGGTATCTTGACCATGAAAGCTGCTTGAAGTGGGAATGTTCTTATAATATCGGTATAATTTGATGATTACTAAGGCCCTTGTTAGGTTGTCTTACACCTAAAAAATTATCCACCTATTGGAATGGGGTAAAGGGAAGGGTATTCTTGAATTGATACTTGTGATTTGAGTAATTGTGACTCATTGAGCCTTCTATTTCTAGACTTTGAGCTTGTCCTCAAGAAAAGAAAAACTTTAGCGGAGTGACTTGCTTTGTTCCAAATCTACATTGTTTATAATGGTTTTGGCTAGACTTTGATTAGTTGATTGTATGTTTTGTGAATTCTTTAGGAGAAAGTATGTCTAGTTAAACATGCATGATATTGTGTGGTTGAATTCAATGTGAAGCTTCCATTGAGTGATTGTGTAAGCTTCGTGCCGCACATTCATGTGTGCTAAATATTCAATGGATGTACTTGTGATGAGAAGCTAATAAAATCTTCTCACACATATATATATAAATGGTGACTTAAGCATTGATAAGAGAAGAAAAAACATTGTCTGTAAAGAGGTATGGAAAGGCACAAATGTGACCTAGATTATGGGTTCGTGGTTTCAATTGCCTTAGTTTCGAAAATAAGAGGTAAATTGATATGGCCCGCGTCCGAGGTTCTTTCCAAAGCAGAGGAATTATGGCTCAGGTTTGAGGAGTGGATCCGAAATGAGGGTACATCCACACCATGGGTCCCCTGCAGGTCATGACTACTGAGCTATGACATCAGTTAGCATGTATGTATAGCGTTGTGGATATCATGATAGACCTATTTCCATTGTGGTTTCCATTGATTGTGATTCTTGATATCTTGGTGATTTGATTGTGATTATCCTTGGCTGACTTGTTGTGGTTATTGCCATTCGTGTCTGTTGGCTGGCTTGTTTATTCTATTGATTTTATGAGATATGCATGATACTAATCTTAGTCGGCCTATGATATCTCAAAAGACATAGTGTTTGTCTTGATACTACCTTATAAGCATTCTTTTGAGTGCGGAATTGTGAAAGCCTACGATCACTTCACAACCTCACATCTAGCGTTGAGGACGTTTGCTGACAGGTTTAGGGTGAGCTTCTATCCATGCCAAGCCACCTGAAGATCTTCCTCTTATGATGTCTTTTCTTATTCTGGATATTATGGACATTTATTAGTTAGAATTATTTCTTTAGACATGTTTTAGATTAGAGTCCTGGAACGATGACTTTCGGATTTTGGGGATTTTGTAATGGCTAGAACTTCCGCACTTATTTCTGTATTTTATGGCATGACTCATTTTGTTTATTTGATGCTTGAATGAGTAATAATTGGTTGACTTGATTAATATAAAATCGGATGTGAATGAATAGATAGCTTGTGTGTTGGTTCGCCCACTACGAATTAGTTGGGTGCCAGTCATGGCGGTTGGGTCGTGACAGTTAATTATGCCAAGTAAATTCTCCTTATTCCTAAGTGAATTTTTTAAACATATTTTAAGGTTTGAGTTCTTGTTATTTATTCTTACCAAATCCTAATTATTTTCCCAAACAAATCAAGGTTTATGTCTTTAATCAATGTTTGCAACCATTAATTATGAATGAAGAATGAAGAATAAATAAACCCTAATAATCCATTATGTGTATATCAATCATAAAACCCAATCACAAAACACTCATCATTGGGTTCACAACCCTAAATAAGAATTTAGCTACTCGTAAAAGAGTTCAAGAAACAAGAAATTGAAGAACTCATAATTGCTTACTTTGGATGAAGAGAGGAATTGATAATACTTGAATTGATTGTTTTGAATCTCCAAAGTCAAGAAAGTATTTAATGTTCTAAGCCAAAAGTCAATAAAATAATAACTGGTACGAAATAAAACCCTACATTGGACTATTTATAGGTTTTGAAACGTAAAAGTTACGGGAATTACTTTCGTCCCCCGACGACATAAAATACGTCCGTATTTCACATTACGTGTAAACTAGTTTACGGTTTGGTCTTCCTTCAAAATACTTTGGCCAAAGCAACATCATGGATTACGGACCGTATTTTGATTTACGGTCCGTATTCTGCTTGGTCGTATTTCAACTTATAAAACTTCAACCTTCTTCTAAGTGTCTAAATGTTAAATACGCTTTGAAATACGGATCGTAAAGTGGAATATGGTCCGTAAAAGTTGTTCGTATTTTACCATCTTCTCAGCATGCCTTTCTGTTTCAGCTTATCTTTAGTTACGCCTAAGGAATACGACCCGTATTTGGGAATACGACCAATATTTTGTCATCAAGGCCAAATTCTGTACTTCAACAATTTTCATCCCAAGATTGCTCCATTACATGAAAAACACTAAAAACACATTAAATTGCCACTAACTTGCTTAAAAAAAGTAAAACTTCTCGTAAAAAGGCCTTAGATGTGCCATAATTTCCCGGCACATCAACACTCCCAACTTAAAGTCCTTTGCTTATCCTCAAGCAGGTCATACAACACAACGATTTGATCTAACACCTAGATATAACAGAGTACTAATGGCTACAATGGTTTTAACTTCGAACTACGGGCATGCATGTTTATCACAATTAACCACCTCAACTTTCAAAATCAGGACACGACTCATACTCAGGACACTACAACTCACAGTGAAGTTTCAATGCATGTCATAACATTACCAGATGCGTCAATATACACACAAACATTGCTTTTTCAGGAATGCTCATAATTTCATCCGAATGCCCTCACATAGACTAAAGAAAGTCCCTCACACATATGTACAACACAATAGGCACTAAGACAAAGGAGAAGAGAAGTCACTCACTCTCAAAAAGAAATTCACAGATTGCACTTACACATACCATAGGCTTGCCCTCGTTTTAAATATTCTCATCTTTGGACATCTTAGTTATGATCACTCAAGGACTTTGTCGGGTTGTAATGTAGGCTTCGGGACGGGTAGGATACATATTTGGTCAATAGTGGCTCGCCCTCCTTGAACACTACTTTTTTTTCTATTTTATTCACCCTTCTTACTTCGCTTCTTTACTTTATCCTATAGGGTCGGTGTGACTTTATTGGACTAACACTAATAACTTCTTTTCTTTCCAGATTTTCCAGATTGTTTTTTTTTTCCAACACTATGCTTATCAACACCGAACCCTACATCATATAACTTCGCTTCCACCCTCAACTTAGGCTTTTAGGCTCATTCACCACAGAATTCACCCAACAACCACCAACTTATTCATTTTTCACACTCATAATGTCAAGGAGGGATTTTGGTGCAAAAAAAAAATAGGATTATTCAAAGAAAGGGTAAAGGCTCGTTAACGGCTAGTCAAAGAAAATAGGTCACATAGGCTCAAAATGGGTAGCTAGGGATCATTGCTCATTCATGTATGGACAAAAAGCATTTAGAAAGGGTTCCAATTACACAAAGACGGCCTAGGATCATTTCACAACCAATACATCCTTAGAATGCAAACACGACTACTCGGGCAAGTTCTAGATTGCAAGCACAATAAGTGAACGAAACTAAAACTCACAACACACAATGGCAACAGAATTCAGCTTAACACAACATCCCAAGCAATCATTTAGCGTACTTAATACTCTCATAATTATCATGTCATGAAAAGAACCAATCCCGTCAATTCATAGTTATTCCTAAGGATTTATCAAAATTTTGAGGGGTTCCATTTTTTTTACATCTTTCAAAATCACAAATTAACATGCCGTAAGTTACTAAAGTACAACCATATAAGTCAAAACTACTCTATTCTATCTAAACAACTTAAACATGCCAGTTTCGACAACACAAACCCCTCAGGAAAAGAAATCTGGCAAAGAAAAGTCGTGGGGGAGGGGGGTTCCTAAACACATATTTACAATCCCACCCCCAATAATAAGATCAAGAGAAAAGGGAGTCGTACTTGGGCACTCTAGGCTCTGTGCGTATCTCAAGACTGGCCTGCCTCATCAGACGACTTACTACTGCACTCGTCTGATCGTCGTTGTGGCTCAACTAAGGAATTATGGATGGCCTGCTGCATCTCCTTTTCCTCCGTCTTCTTTAATCTCTTGGCCAACTCCTCGGGATTCTCAAATGTCTCACGGACCCTCTTGCCTTTGTCCCGCACAAGGGACACAGCATCCTCCTCTTCCTCAGACTCCATCAGATCCAACACCGGAATGATACTTGGCAAAGTGGCACGTGGTGCTGGAACTGGTGCGGCTACTGTACTTTCCGCTTTAAGTGCCTCAAACACCTTCTTCAGACTCTCCAACTCACTCCCCAAAGAAACAAACTCCCTACCGAGTGCGGTCTGCTCTTGAGTCACCAATCTAGACTCAAATCTATCTAGTCTAGCCTGATATACCTCGTGCTTCTTTTGGAACTCCTCACGGATCTCTGTAGTAGCCTCCGTAATCAATGTCTCCACTATCTTCACCACCTTTGGTTTGAACTATTGCAGGATTCTCCCTATCTGTCTTTCAGCCTTCACTGCCTTGAATGCAATCTGATTGTAGTTATCATAGCTGAAATTAAGCAGCTTCAAATGCGATCTTTAGCTCGACGGATGCGGTGCCGGGGCGGACCCGAGAAAGGACCATGTGTGACGGTGTACCACGGGTCGATGTCTCGACCGCTTGCGGAAGGGCGGTGTATCTACCATCTCAGCCGCAGCCTTAGTACTCGTGGCAACACTCTCTGGGACACCTGTAGTGATAGTAACAGGCTCAGTAGCAGTAGCATCAATGTTGGGCTCTACTCAATCAGTCCCAAAAGCATGGCTCAGACTCAACTCTAACTGAGTGTCGTCATCATCAACGGACTGATTTGCCTCATTATTATCCTTGCCCGAAACCTTATTCTTCCTCCAATCTCCCACATGGACAACTTTGATAATGTTGTCCCATTCCAGAAGCTGAAATATCCTCGCCCTTCTACACAACTCCGTGATAAGACACGGGAATACCATGGATTGCTTGGGCTTATGTGCCCTCACATGCAGCTCCTCAGTAATTAGCTCTCCAATATCCATCGGATACTTTGACATAAGAGAGGCAATAGCGACTACCTGACTGGTCGAAAGGGTGTTGTCAGCCAAAGTTGGAGTGATCCGGTACCGAAGCAACGTCTAACAAAACTTGGCTTCCGTCGATAAGCAACTTTTAGTAATCTTCACTCTCCCATCATCTGTCCATTTCTGCTTGTGTGGCTGAGATGTGATTGTGGCTGCAGTCCATTCCCTCACAAACTTCTTGTCTTTCCTTGCTCTCTTGTCTAGGAATAAGCTCAAATTGGTAGGTGCAACATAGTCATTGCCAAATAGAACTCTGTTGATGGCCTTGGAAGAAATATCAACACGGGAGTTCCGGACGGTCACATTCTCCAACATAGGAACTTGATGCCAAGCGTGACTCGACTTTTTTTAGATCATTCAACACAGCCCCATATGTCGCATAAAATTCCCTCACCACGTGCAGACAATACTCTTCTGGCTCGTGAGTGAAAGCATCCAACTGATACATCCTGAAAGGCTCGTCAATCCGTGGATATGCCGAAACACCCTCGAAAATTAACCACCGCTCCTCAAATATGATCCTCTGCGGCTTGCCGCCATTTTCTATCCCGGCCATCCATTGGTCATATAAATCTTTTGAACCTCTGACCGCGAACCTGAGTTTTTCTTCCTCTAAACGTTTGGTCCGGATGGCTAATTTCTGACCTTCTGGTGCTGTATCAGCAGCCTGAGCTTGGCTAGAACTTGGATCCTCTGAGCCACTCTCTTGCTTAGTTTGTTGGGTCGTCCCCCTGCTTGCTACTTCCGCATCAGAATCCCCTCTTCAGACTGGGAGGCTTCCGACGCGGATTTGGACGGTGTCATGGTTGGAGGCATAGATGTGCCTTGTGCAGGGGCCCCTCTGACCTTTGGTGGACGTATATCCTCTCTGTACTTGGACCCTGAATTTTGTCCTTCAGAATTGAAGGGTTCATCCATCAATTTAAAGTCCGAGCCTACTTGCTTTCCTTTGCCCTTGCATTGGGACCCCGCTTTCCTTGTAGTATTTATTTTCTGACCCATTCTTGTAAAAGACACATCCCATTAGTGACTACGAAATAACTAAACAAAAGTGAAAACAAACGAACTGTACACAAAAAACTATGTTCTACCTATGATCGTAAAGGTAAAATACGGACCGTAAAGTGAAATACGGTCCGTAACTCAGGTCGTATTGTGCCATCTCAACTTTTAGACTTCACTGTTTTTTTGGCTTTTTAATATAATGACTAATTACAGACCGTAAAGTGAAATACGGTCCGTAACTCAGGTCATAATGTGTCATCTTATATTTTTGACTTCACTGCTTGTGGTTTTTCAATATAATGACTAAATACGGACCGTAAAGTGAAATACGATCCGTATCCTAAGTTCGTCTTTCGCTTCATACAGTCACAGAAATAGAGTTTGTTTTGGTTGTTCAAGAAAACATTAATCGCCTCAATTATCATGGTTTCACATTGTTTTTAGGGTTGGGTTACTCAGAATTCAACTAATTTCATACCAAATTCTTTTCAATCACTCATGGTTCATGCTATTGGTGGGCATACCTAAACATGAAGTTCGAAATTCAAGGTGTGGAATGCCCTCCAACACATTTGGGTCCAAGTAACAAACTTCCCATGAGATTTACAACTTATAACATCATTACCCCAACACAAGATCATTAACCAAGATAAATTTCACAAAACCCTAGTGTAATCAACCCTATCATCTATTTCATACCCAAGTTGAGTAAATTAAGAGTGGAGAGTGTCAATCATACCTGTAATGATGACTGGATGACAACCTTGAAGAACTTGAAGAGAAAAATGTTACACCTACCGTTTAATTGCAAGGAGATTTTGGCTTATTGGTGGTGTGTACCTTCGGTTCGGTAATCCGCACCAGAGTTTTTGACATGAGATATTTACCTTGTATGTGTACGGGAGTATAAGTATGCATGCTTGACATTATGAGGGGATTAGAAGTGAAACGAATCGGATCGGAGCAAAATGGAGCAGTTCAAGAAAACTGCTGAAACCAGTCGGCATCGACGGCCCAAAGGACGACTGTCGACACGTTAACGAGCCGTCGTCCGATGCCATCGATAGGGTTCCACAATCAGAAATTTCAGGCGGCAAATCGACGGAGCATGTCGACGGACCGTCGACCCTGCTCGTCGACCCGCGGATCTGGAACTTTCCAGCCCTGATTATAAATATAAGTTCCCAAGTTTTTATTCCATTATTCTTCCAAAAACAGATCCTACATCTCTCTAGAACTCTCCAAAACCCTCCCTCCATTTCTACCACAAACCTATACCAAGAAACCAATATCAAAAGCCAAGATTAAGAGATTCATGCACTAAGAAGCCTATTAGGGTTTGTGAAGAGTAAGAATTTCTTTGGCACCTAAGTGGGGGATTTCATTCAAATAGAGTAGATTGACTCAAGGCTTATTCCTAAATGATTAAGGTAAGTTTTATGTTTATTTCATGTTACTAAAAGTATTGAGAGGTTAAAAGACTTGGATTGTGGAAGGGGGGAGAATATGGAGTGCAAACATGAAATTAGTAATATTCTTAAATCATAGTTCTTGATATGTAATGAGTGTAACCTTGCTATTAGTATTTAAGATGTTGTAGAGGCATTGTATGAAAACGAATACGGTATGGTGCCATAGTTAGGGTTATGGAGGAGTTTGATAGGGAATGTTGAGGATTTAATAATGTTTAGCTTGATGAAGCCGTTGATTAAATATTGTGGGTGTTGTTATTGATGTTAGGAGTTGCTTATTACATGGAAGAAGTCATCGAAATAAAGGAGACGTTACCCAATTTTTTAGCTTTAGCTTAAGCCTAAGTATGTCTTCAATTATCTAACCTTAGTACGAATTCCCTTGAAGGTAGAAACGCAAGCTTGAGAGGCACGCAATTAGACGATAGAGTGGAAGACATACAAAGGTATGTAAGGCTGGTCCCTTCTTTTCCAAGGCATGATTCCTATGACATGACTACCTTTATCTTTTCATGACCTTCTTACATTCCGAAAAATATGAGTCAATGTTTATAAAGAGCTTTTTACGAGACAAAGATAAGAGATATGTCATGAGCACGATAATGATGATGATGAGTCTAAGCCTAGAGATCCTAAAGCTCAAGACATGATATTTTCCATGAAGCTAATGATCCTTGTACGATTCTTTGATGTTATTCATTATTGCTAGACCCACCTTATGACGCTAGTTCCTTCAAGGTGAGGTATGATGATTACGATTACTCCATAATGGAATGGGGGGTTCTTGACCTTTCGTCACCCTGATATAGTTATAGATTATCTTTGAGTTCTAATGCATGCTTTATGATAAGTATATGATGATGAGGTTACACTGTGCCTAGATGGATGGGCATGTCACTGCGAAGGCGGGCTGCACATGATTACACCGTGCCTAGATGGCCGGACATGTCACCGCGAAGATGAGCTGCATATGATTACACCGTGCCTAGAGGGTCGGACATGAAGCCAGTAGTGGACGGCGTGCAAGGTTACCCGGATGTGGTTTAACGATGATGGTATATGTGATATGTATGATATGTGTTTTCTTTTAAAGGTTAAGCAGGTTATATCCTCATCTCACGTTTTATGAGTTCTTTATTATGTCGGTATTATTTATGCCTTACATATTCAGTACAATGTTCGTACTGACGTCCTTTCTTTTGGACGCTGTGTTCATGCCCACAGGTAGACAAGGAGGTGACCCAGATCCATAGGAGTTGATCAGTGGACTTACAGGAGCACTCCATTATTCCGGAGGTGCTATTTTGATATACTATTTTGTGTATATATAATTGGGCACGACGGGGTCCTGTCCCGTCCTTATGTCTAGTACTCTAGTAGAGGCTCGTAGATACGTACGCGTGGGTAGTAGATGTCCCGTGATGACTACATTGTACTTTTTTATGTTATTTTGATAGCCGGAGGGGCTTATGCATATGAATGTAGATATGCTTGGGAAGTGATAATGGTTTTCTCATGCCTAGTTGTGTTGAGAATAGTAAATGCATTCAAGATGAGTATGATGATTAGCATAATGAGTGGTGCTCGGTAGTCAGCTCCGGGTACCCGTCATGGACCCCTTATCGGGTCGTGACAAAAGTGGTATCGGAGCCTGATTCCGTCCTAGGGTGTGTCTACGAGCTATGTCTAGCAGAGTCTCGTTTATGGGTGTGAAGCGCGCCACACTTATAAGCAAGGGGCTGCGAGGCATTTAGAAAAAATGACCATTCTTCTTCTCACTAGATCGTGCGATAGAGCCATGTTATAAGATTTTCTCCTCCCTAATTGTGCGTTATGATTTCAGTGATGCCGGTAAAGAGAAAAGCCACAGCCGCCCAGAAGGGCAAGGCTACTACCGAAAGGCGGGTAGAAAGGGAGCCGCCAACAAATATAGAAGAAGGTGAATCTCATAATGAGGCTCCATCCAATACCTCTCATACTCCGCCTATTTTAGAAGAACAAGAGAGGGCTTCAGCTCCAGCTCCTATGCCTCCAATTCCTCCACCGGGTGCTTCAGGTCAACAAATGATCGAAGCTATTAAGCTATTGACACAGCTAGTTGCCGCCCAGGCACAGCGGCAGAGTACGGGTCCGGGTGACAGGGCGACTAGTGCTAGAGCCCATGATTTCATGAGTTTAAATCCTCTAGAATTTTTTGGGTCAAAGCCGAATGAGGACCCGTAAGGCTTTATTGATGAGATGCTAAGAATGTTGAGAATTATTCATGCCTCCGATACTGAATGCAGCGAGTTAGAATCTTATAGACTCCGGGATGTAGAGATCTTATAGTATAATAATTGGATGTCTTCGAGGAAGGAAAATGCACCTCCCCCGATTTGGCAAGAATTTGTAGATGCTTTTATCTGCCACTATCTGCCACCCGAGGTTCGAAGGGCCCGGGCTGACAGGTTTCTAAATTTAAAGCATGGGAATATGAGTGCTCGGGAGTATAGCGTTCACTTTAATTCATTGGCTAGATATGCTCCGACTATAGTGGCCGATATGGGAGATAGAGTACACAGATTTGTGAGTAGCCTAGGGTCACATTTGTTCAAAGATTATTTGACAGCTTCATTACAAGAGGGGATTGATATTTTCCGTATTCAGGCCTATGCCCAGAATTTAGAAGAACAACAACATCCGCAAAGGGGTGAGCGCGATATTGATAGATGGCAGAGTAAGGGGGCCAGATCTGTTAGTGCCGACAGTGACTATAGAGGGGGATCGAGGCAATCATAATCTAGATATTCAGGCTAGTCGGCGACTAGTGCACCTCCTCAATTTGCAGGCAAGAGATTTGATCGTCCCATTCATTCAGGATAGGCTCAGAGCTCGAGAGTTTCGGGTTCCCAGTTTGGAGGCAATTATAGTCAGACGAAACCACCGGCTCCATGATGCAGTCAGTGTAGGAAGTTACATTCGGGCCCGTATCGCCAAGGTTCAGACACTTGTTATGTTTGTGGACAGATTGGGCACTTGATGCGTGATTGTCCCTCGAGGTACAGTAGAGGTGGGGCTCAGCCTACAGGATCAACAGCCGGTTCTTCTTCTTCTGTGCGCCCGATGCGTGCGTACCCCGCATTCCAATAGGTCGTGGTAGGGGCGAGAGGGAGCATCCGGTTCCGGTGGCACCCGGCCCCGTATTTATGCTATAGCCGGACGTCAGGATCTTGAGTCCTCCCCGGATGTGGTTACAGGTATACTATCCATATTCTCCCATGATGTTTATGCATTGATTGATCTGGGTTCTACATTGTCTTATATTACTCCTTATATTGCTGACTGTATTGGGGTAAAACCCGAGCCAATTAAACCTTTTGAGGTATCTACTCCGGTTGGTGATGCAGTAATAGCGAGGCAAGTGTATAAAAATTGTATACTTGTGGTGTGTGATCGTCAGACTAAAGTTGATTTGATTGAACTGGAAATGTTAGATTTTGATGTGATTATGGACATGGATTGGTTGGCTTCTTGTTATGCTAATGTGGATTGCGTAAATGAAAATAGTCCGATTTCAATTTTCGGGAGGACCCGTACTTGAATGGAAAGGTAATACAGTGTATCCCAAAGGTAGGTTTATTTCCTACCTTAAGGCAAGGAAGATGATAGCTAAAGGCTATATTTACCACCTAGTCCGAGTTCATGACACTGAAGCAAAATCACCGACTTTTCAATCCGTCCCGGTAGTAAATGAATTCCGGATGTATTTTCAGATGAACTTCCAGGCCTTCCTCCGGAAAGAGAGATTGACTTTGCTATTGATGTGTTGCCGGATGCCAAGCCTATATCTATTCCTCCTTACCGAATGGCTCCTGCAGAGTTGAAAGAGCTAAAGGCGCAATTGAAAGATTTGCTCGAGAAAGGATTTATTAGGCCCAGTTCATCACCGTGGGGAGCACCTGTCCTATTTGTGAGAAAGAAAGATGGTTCCCTACGTATGTGTATTGATTATAGGCAGCTGAACAGGGTAACGATAAAGAATAAATATCCTCTCCCGAAGATCGATGATTTGTTTGATCAATTACAGGGTGCCAATTGGTTTTTCAAAATTGATCTAAGATCGGGGTATCACCAAGTGAGAGTTAGAGAGGAAGATATTCCCAAAACAGCATTCAGAACAAGATATGGCCACTATGAATTTCGGGTGATGTCATTTGGTTGACTAATGCCCCGGCGGTGTTTATGAATCTGATGAATAATGTATTCAGGCCTCTTTTAGATCTGTTTGTAATCGTGTTCATTGATGATATTTTAGTATACTCTCGGACAAAGGCCGAGCATGTAGATCATTTACGTATTGTCCTTGGAATTCTTCGGACTTGAGAATTGTATGCAAAATTTTCAAAATGCGAGTTTTGGCTAAATTCTGTGACTTTTCTGGGCCATATTGTCTCAGCAGACGGCATTCGAGTTGATAATAAAAAAATAGAGGCCGTGAAGACTTGGCCAAGGCCTACAATTCCTACAGAGGTCCGTAGTTTTCTAGGATTGGCGGGTTACTATAGAAGATTTATAGAAGGGGTTTTCCTCTATTTCAGCACCATTGACGAAGCTAACTCAGAAATTAGCAAAATTTCAATAGACTGATACTTGTGAATGCAGCTTCCGAGAATTGAAGGATAAATTGACTTCGGCCCCAGTTCTGACACTCCCAGAAGGACCAGACGGTTATGTTGTGTATTGTGATACCTCTGGTGTGGGGTTAGGTTGTGTATTGTTGCAGCACGGTAAAGTCATCTCCTATGCTTCAAGGCAGTTGCGGAAACATGAGAAGAATTATCCGACTCATGACCTCAAATTGGTTGCGGTTATTCATGCACTAAAGATGTGGAGACATTACTTGTATGGCGTTCATGTCGATATTTATATAGACTACAAGAGTCTTCAATACATTTTCAAACAGAAGGAGTTGAATCTTCGACAGAGACGGTGGCTGGAACTACTGAAAGACTATGATGTAAGCATTTTATACCACCCCGGAAAGGCGAATGTAGTGGCCGATGCACTTAGCCAAAAATCAATGGGTAGTCTATGTGAGGTTCCTCCGGGGAAGAAAGAATTAATCCGTGAGCTTCACCAACTAGCCAGCCTTGGAGTTCACCTAATTGATTCAGGCAATGCAGGACTTGGTATCCACAACCCAACTGTTTCATCCTTAGATATGGAGGTGAGAGAGCGCCAATATGAAGATCTTCAGTTGAGTCACTATAGAGATACATTTCATGAGAAAGAGAAGTCGCCATTTGAAGTTTCTATAGATGGAGTTCTTAGATACCGAGACAGACTATGTGTTCCAAATGTTGCAGGACTACGTCGTCGAATTCTAGAAGAAGCTCATTACTCTCGATATTCTATTCATCCAGGGGAAACAAAGATGTATCATGATCTTAAGCTAATGTATTGGTGGGATGGAATGAAGAAAGACATAGCAGAATTTGTAGCTCAATGTCCAAATTTCCAACAAGTGAAAATTGAGCATCAAAAGCCAGGAGGATTGTTACAAGCCATGGAAATCCCAACCTGGATATGGGAAGTGATCAACATGGATTTCATTATAGGGTTACCTCGTTCCCGATGTTATATCCCGTATTTTTATACGACGGATTATTCGTAAGCTAATCGACATAAGTCCGAGGACAAGATTATTTTTGGATATGCGACAAGGACTTTTAATCCCCGATATTAATGTGGCACGACTTGCTTGCAAATTTCTATTAGTGTAGAAATATTAGTGGAAATTAGGGATTAATTAACCATGATTAGATTAAGACCTCAAAAACACAACACAAAACATGCATACATACAAAAAGACGCCCTACGAATCCACCCGCGACCTCGAAATTCCCAATGGAGTCATAATTTTCCATAACGACCGGAAGGGTCGTTACATTTAATTTAGGAATGGGAGGAAGAAGGGTTTTCACAAGGCATTTAAATAAAAATGTGGTCCGTCGGCCACTTCGGCGGACAGGCCACCGCTTTCGCGCTACCGCTGGCAGGCCACCGCTTTAGCTGTTCAGCCACCATTTTCGCGCGTACTTCCGCGCTACTGCTTCCGCGCCAAAGCGGTCACTAGACACTAGAAGATTACGTGTCTTCCTAAAATTAAAATCGACCCCCGGAACTATCCCGGAACCGCCCAGACCCAAACCAAATATGCAGATATACATAAAAATGCACTACGAACACACTCGTGGCCTGGAAATTCCCATCGGAGATCTCGTTGACTGAGTCAACCCCCGATACCTCAAAACTAACTTTCCAACACAAGTCCCAAAATGCACCCGAGTACATTGGGAACCGAACCGAATATACATACAAGTTCTAAACTACCATCCGGACCTGTCGGAATCAACAAATTTTTTATAAAGGTTTGTTTACCCAATAGTCAACCCTTTTTTGCTTTAAGCCCAAATTTTTGAAAAAGTCAACCAAATCATATCCAAACACCTTGGGAAGCATGTCAACGGTCTCCTTGGGTCAAATAGGAGCTAAACAAGCTCGGGGAAGGGTCAAAAGCATTGAAAAAGCAATAACGACCAAACGGGTCGTTACAAAAACTTTAAGAAATTGTTAGTGGCTGAACAATTTTTAAAGTATTTTAATTGACTTCAATCATTAGATGACTTAGTACTTTCTCCGTCTCAATTTATATAAGGGTTGACGGGGAGTCAAACAGCTTTTTTTTTATTACAATTTCAAATATAGATTATTCAAATATTTTATAATAAAATCTATATATTTAAAAACCACATAAATAGTACTACTCCCTCCGTTTTAATTTATATGAACCTATTTCCTTATTAGTCTGTGTAAAAAAAAGACCCATTTCTATATCTGGAAGCAATTTACCTTTATGCAATGCAATGATTTATAGCCACGCAAAATATATGTGACTCATTTAACACCACAAGTTTAAAAGTCTTCTCTTCTTTTCTTAAACTCAATACACTGTCAAATAGGTTCACATAAATTAAAATGGAGGGAGTTAAGTCTGCATAATTAACAATTCACAATATATGAAAAAGATTGGAGAAAATCATAGTCAAAGAAAGAGTTGTTTACTCACCAAATAGGTCAACCCTCATATAAATTGGGATAGAGGGAGTAATAAATAGAGTATTACAATAAATTGTCATTTTATTTATGATTCCTTGAGGAGTATCAAGTTAATACATGACAAGTAGAAATGGACGGAGAGAATATATATACACACACACCATTAGGGAATTCCCTACACCATTAATTAATACTAAGCCACCAAATTTTAAGAGTTAATCCCACTTCACCCCCTACCATTTAATGGTTAGGAAACGATACTCCTTCCACATATTGAATGGGAACGATAACCCCCTTATCAAATATTTTTCAGAGAGAATTTTCAGTTTTTGAGTAAAGACCTTTTATTTTCTTTCTGAAATTGAAAAACAAAAATATATAACTCTTATTATTATCATTTTCACCTATTCCGTTGAAAATAATGTAACACTTTTAGGATATTAATAAATTTTAAGCTATGTGACATTCGTTTTATCAATAACTTTTCATACCATATGTTAATAACCAATTCTGTATCAATAATTTTTGTTCCCTAATTTTAACTGGTCAGATATGATTGGTGTTTGAGGTTTTAGAGTTTTTGAAAAAAGATTGTATGAGCTAAAATTTAAAAAATTGTTGGTTTTTTCTTCAAGAGCTTTGAATTTAGTTTTCAAAATTTCTCAAAAACCCAAAAAACTAGAGTTATGCATTTAAAACCCAAAAGTTTAATGCGCATGCAGATAAAAGGAATGTCACGTAGCTTGAAATTTATTAATATCCTAAAAAAAGTACATTATTTTCAACGGAATAGCTGAATGGGATAATAATAAGTTATATATTTTTGTATTTTAGCTTTAGAAAGAAAAAAAGATCTTTACTCAAAAAAAAAAAAAGTTCTCGCCGAAAAATATTTGATAAGGGAGTTATCGCTCTCATTCAATATGTGGAGGGAGTATCGTTTCCCAACCCTTAAACGTAAGGGGGTAAATTGGGATTGACTAAAATTTTAAAGCATGGGAAATCTTTTTATGTATATCATAATGCAATATTTCAAAAGGAAAATAAAGATGGTCGTACTAGTCAACAGTTCAAAAGGCTTTGACTTAACTATCATCATCATTTTGTGAGTTTCATCTTAAATTATTGGGTGTTCCTGTTAATTCCTGAATTATAACTCCCGTAGATTAAAAACACCGATCTAATATATGAAAATTAGGATAACTGATTGAGAGGCGTAGGAGGTGAAAAAAGTCTTAAAAATGAGTTCACTGGCAAATGATAACCCGAAACGAACATGCAAAAGATGAAAGTAGAAGCTAAAGAAGAATAAATGTGCGTTGAC
>NC_081347.1:27760594-27774460 GCF_029784015.1 Lycium ferocissimum | reverse complement strand
TGTCCTATAGTCTCCCGCAGGGCACGGACGTCTACGTACCATTCCACTTCAGGACTCTGGCTGTACATTGCTCTTGTAATTGTGAGATCGGTAACTCAGCTCGATACCAACTTGTCACGACCCATTTTAGGATCAAGGCGGCACTCACTATCTTACCTTGGTAGGCAAACCCTTAACCCAAAACAAACTCATAAACAAGTAAAGAATGAAAATCACTATCATTCAAGAAATATTGTAATAAAAAACGAAGTCAAACCGATATATATATAACCAAAAATAGTGAAAGTGTTTACAACAATATAACAAATACACTGACTCCTTTTCCCATGACCTAGTCTAGACTAATAAAAGAGCGACTAAGATTGAAAACTGAATGCAATAATAATTCTAGACTCAATCTCCATCTTAGAATGAGAATGATGGAGACCTTCAAGATAAGCACCGCGCATCTCCCGGGAAACTCCAATCAATCAATATCCTAAAAAAAACTCTACACCCCAAAAAGGGTGTAGCAAGAGTAGTATCAGTACAACACTAGTACTGGTAAGCATCATAGGGCACAATGGTTAGAAGAACATAACAATAATAAAATCTACAAATAAGCATAGTAGGCAAACTAAATCAAAAGCACACATTACCTATCACTCGCCTCAACAATTATACAGTTCTTATTTTGAATAACCCATCCTTAGGGATTCATTTACCTAACTTACATTATACTCCTTTCTAACTCATCTAACATACAATAGACAATTCTGCCATCTTGTCAACTACCATTTCACTATTTACTCTTAAAATCAAGAAGTTATCTCATCATTCTGATAGTCATTATTAGCCTGAATTTACGAAGCCAAATATATACAACAGGACCAACTAGTATCACATATAAGCAATTCAAGATCATGGCCTATGGTTATAGCAACTAAACCCAATTGTGTCAAGTCTCAATACAACAATCCGAATCAAAACATCACAGTAGTATCACACCGATCAACATAAACCAAGATACAATGCAATGCAATAGTGTATGTAGGATGAATGCAAAGCATATGTAGCATTGTACAACATGTCCCGGACGGAATGACTCCATGTCTCGGCAATCATGACCCATGGGGGACCCGCAAAGTTCATGTACCACTCACTCCGGAATATAAGCTTGGATCACGAGCACACTCTCCCGATCCCTGTAGAAACCACAGGTATCAGACACTCCATTGTTCCTGGCAAGAAACCTCGGGCAACGAACACTCATCTCTCTTTTACGCTCTCCGACTGAAACCTCAGAGGCTATATGCTCTCACTTATCATCATCAGTACCACAACCATGCATATGTCAATGTATAATATAAATACATATGAATATGATGAAATGTGATATCAACAACCAATGTAGTCTAAAACAGTACCACACATGGCACATAAGTAACATCAACAGTAAGGTTACACAGTAAGCCACAATGAATCACCATTCTTTTCTCAGTATAGAACGAGTAAGTACCGCAATATCAAATCCATGATATATCACTAGCGACAATGACCATGGTATCAATATGTCAACAATGCTAACAAGTAAAGTGTTGTGATATCGTAATCAAGGTATACCATTAGTTACCAATACCCAACAAGGACTATATCACAACAACTACATCAAACCATTCCTTGTTCCATTAACTCATTTATCATCTTCAATACCAAATTATGATTCAATATTAATAAACATATGACATTATCATGTCATACGTGAAATCCTCATCAACAGAACCTAATAAGTCAAGTGCCATACAACTAGTCTCCTAAGTCACATAGAATCCACTATTACACAAGGAAACACCAACACACGAACCTAGAGAGTCTACAGCCCACAAGCCCGAACACATAAATCACATAACAGTAACACCCTATGATTTCCATTCCAATCTTCAAAATCTTATACATGCATTCTCCGTTTCATTTAACACACATATATGTAAGTCTAATCGGAGTCTACCAATGAAAGGAAGTCATAACCTACCTCAGGCCAAACAGGTGCACGAACATATACTTTAATTCCATCTTCCATCTTCATAGCAAACTTGTAGATCCGAGAGTTCTAGGAACGATGAATGCATTGGCGTAAGTACCAAATGGGGAATTCGGGGTCATTTCTAAAATAACCAACCTAGATTCTTGATTTATTGTTGTTTCACCTCTTTTATGAAAAACAAGGTTTTCCTAAGTCAAACTTACCTTACTCATTCACATAAGACGTTAATAGCCTCTAACAACTTAACCAATTTAGGAAATAGACTGATTTAGGCTTAGAACTTCCTATTTAGTTTAGGTTTGCAATAAAAGAACTATCTTGAGGTTACTAATTGTTCTAGGTTAAGCATTACCACGTTTACCCAAGGGTCTTATAAGATTTTGGAAGGAACCCTCATTTAGTATTCTACCATAATCATAAATGGTGCAAGAAGAAAGAAGAAATTAAAGGAGGATGAAATGAGGGGTTTTAGAGAGTTTACCTTCCCATCCTTTAAGTCTCAAACTGGAATTCCCTCTTAGTGGCAGTTGCAGATTTTGGGAAATGAAATTAGGTTAAGTCAACAAATGGGCTTTAAATAGGGAAATAGCTGCCCATCAACCATTGTGGCGATCTAACGGTCTCTTTGGTGGCACCACTTCAGCGACGCTGGGACGGTCCATTAAAATCCTGCACCTCCGCTTTCAGGAAAGCTTCATGCATTTGTGGTTCCCGATCAGGGCGGGCAGGGCCAAGGAGATAGCGGCATAACTGGTCCCAGTTGCCCAAATTCAATATTTTACACGCGATTAGCACGACTGGTTCGATCAAGTTAGTAATTTTAAGGGTGTAAAGATCCGAAGGTGTTTTTAAGGGGGCCAAGGTCGCCTATTTACCGAAAGTCAAATTAACGACGAAACGGGTCGTTCCAGATTTAGGGTGGCAGTGTAAGATTGGATACTTTCAAAAAATTTACGGGCATATCGAGGTGATGCTATGGGAGATTGATGGTTACAGGGGCATTACATGAGGCTACAGGTTTTACATCGAAAGGTTCTAAGTGTATCAGATTTGCGTATTGAGTAAAGATTGAGAAACATAAAGATTAGAATCGTAAGGTATAGTTCTTCGATACTAAGTTGGTGAATTGGATATGACTCAACTTATGGGGTTAAGGGTAATAGGCATGATTTGTTATGCATGAGAGAAATATTAGAATTGGCCGCCACAGATGTGCGATAGGACTGTGATTGGTTTCAAAAATTCGGAGTCGGTTCAAATGACTATTAGTAGTATTCAAGGGTGGTACCTTCATTCAAGGTCTAAATTATTCTATTTAAGCTTGTTGGGCTATGTCTATCTTCCCAAGAGGATCTCTGGGTTTCCAGTAAAACACCTGTAAGGATTCGATGAATTTGAGGATATTTTTACTAAGAACAGCTTGGATAGGATAATGGTTTACAATGAGCTTAGTACATATTTATGGAGGCACTGTTGCACGAGAGGCCTTTATAGTGATCAGTTGGGTTCCGATGGACTTAAATCAGTGGGATATTCAGTGGTTTATTTCTTGTATTGTGATTTGAAGGTTTAAGAAGACTTGGAACTAGCCAAGTTGACTGTTAGTAAGATCAGTTTTGATGGAATTGTGTAGATATCTCAGATGGATCAAGGATTCTTTCTAGCGAGAGTGAGTCATGGCTTTAGGTTTGTGTTGTGTGTGATCATGTGTTTCTAAGAAATCGTAATGCAAAAAATGACTTTAGCAAGTGCGAAAGAAAGGTTAACGGAATCAGAATATCTTTCCGTTTCAGAATGTGCTATGGTTTGTGGCCATGTTTCAAAGGATTGCGTTAGTTTGGGGAAGTGTTTGTGGGGCCTATTAATTGCGTTTAGAGTTGCAGTTTTATCAAATCAGAGGATTTAATAAAAAATAATTCATTTATTCGAGGATCAGTTGCGAGGGAAATTCAAATACGGAGATATGAGAATTGGAGCTTGAGCTAAGTTTGGAGAGTTGTGACTGGTAAAGTGAGTGATCAGGTTTTTCTGAATGTTACACTCAATAAGGGTGTCATACGATGTGGAAAGGATGGCAAGTGAGACCGAGATGTATTGGCCTGTTTGAGACTATCCGTTGTATTGAACCCAGTTTTATGAGTTAGTTTTTCACCAAGCCGGTCAGGTGTTCATTCGGTCTTCCATGTTTCTCTGTTAAAGAAGTACCATTCTGATGGTTCCTATATCATTCATTGGGATTCAGTTCTGAACGATGAGAATCCTTCCTAGCAGGAGGAGCTCGATACGTGTTCGAGATATCCCCAGTTGTTGCAGGCTCAAGTATCTTTCCCCGTTCTCTTCCTATTCGCTTAAGGACGAGCGATTATTTAATTAGTATCTGATGTAACGACCCGTTTGGTCGTTATTTCTTTTTTGATGCTTTTGACCCTTCCCCGAGCTCTTCCCGAGGTGTTTTGATATGATTTGGGTGACTTTCTGGGAAATTTGGGCGTAAAGCGAAAAAGGTTGACTTAAAGTTGACTTTATCGAAAATCTGTCGATTCCGAGAGGTCCGGATGGTCTTTTAGAACTTGTGTGTATATTTGGTCCGGTTCCCAATGGACTCTGCTGCTTTTTGAGACTTGGGTTGGAAAGTTAGTTTTGAGGTATTGGGGGTTGACTCAGTCAACGAGACCTCTGATGGGAATTCCGAGGCCACGAATGCGTTCGTAGCACATTTTTATGTATATCTGCATATTTGGTTTGTGTCTGGGAGGTTTCGAGGCTCGATTTCAATTTTGGAAATGTTGATACCTAATTTTTGACCTCCCGGAATTTAGTTTAATTACTCAGAGTTCGCAGGATTCAAACTAAGCAAACTATATATTTTTTGGAAACCTAAATGATTTTTTTAAAGTTATTTAGAAAATATTTATGATCCTAACTTGGTAAGATAATTTCTATAAATATTATAAATCGTTTATAAATTAATTGGCACATTTTATAAAATTATAACAATTATTTACTTAATTGTTAAATTGGCCAAATTGACAAAATTGTGAGCATTTAAAATTTAAAAAACTTGATTAATTAAATAAATTAATCATTCTTGCTCCTCTGTTCTCATTTAGTCAAATTATTAGAATTTATCATGATTAATTGAATGTTTAAATATGATTAATTCTGAGAATTGCTAATTAAATGGCTATAATTGAAGTAGTCAATTAATAGTCCAACTATGGCCCAATTAGAAATATCTCTCATGATTAAGGGATCAAATTAATTAGTCAAGTTTTAATTTTGTTTATTTTGTTAAAACACGTGTAAAATTCCCGCACGAATATACACAAATATACACGTGATATACGCATATATCGCATGTATACAAGTGTATATACAAAATTTGGCCCTTTTATTTTAAATCAGGACCAGGCCCAAGTCCAATGATGGACATGACCCGGTCCAACAACCCTTAAAAGAGGTAATACCCTCATTTTTACACGTTCAGCAAATCAAACGACCCTTGAACTCTCAAATACTCTCTCCTTGTCTGCTTTGGGTAAAAACCCTAGGCGTCGTTGGTTGAGTATACTCTCTCTTGCGTCATTTATGGTGGAAATGGCAATGGAAGGGGTCCACGCTGTTCGTTTTAGCTGTGTATGGCTGGAAAAGGCAAGAGCATTAATGGCTCTGCCAAAACTCAACCATTTCCACCATGGTTCGTCCAAACACCATATCATTATCATCTCTCTCTTCTCTTTTTCTATGTAAACAACGGGAAGAACTGATTTTCTTTAATGGAATTTGTTTGTATCTGCGTTTGAATAGGCATTTTCCATTGGTTGAGAGGAGAATTGTTATATCCCGCATTTTTTGTGCAATCGGGTAATTCGAGACAATCGCGGGAGGACGGCAAGCAGGGCCACATTTTCATTTTGTTAAGCATGTGAATGGCTTATGAAGAATTTAGAAGCGGAATTATTAAGAGAGGTTAAGGGCATAAAGGGAAATTCGCAATACGCCTCGAAGAAATAGAAAGGGAGGCGAAGGGTAAATTTGGAATTTGGAAAATCGTTTTATGAATTACAATTTGTCATGAAAGAAAAATATTTGGGCTTGGAATTTTTTTTAAAAACAAGAGAAGGCCCAACTGCCATAGACATGGGCCTAGCCCATGAGGGATTAATTCATCCAATTTAAAAAGATGACAAAGTCATCTTAATTCACCAAATTTCTCTAGAAATTTCAAGAGAGGAACAACAAGAGAAAGAGGGAGAAAACTACTAGGCCATTCGGCCATAGCAAGAGCAAAGGAGCCTTGGGGATTTTTCGTCAAGAAAATTATTCTCTTCTATCCAAACATTCCATTGAAGGGTCTTTAACAAAGTGGAGTTGTTATTGGAGCAAGAAAAATATATATTCATATAAGTTGGAAATCCTAGCTAATTGGAGAATCAAGGAAGAAGGTAAGAATTCATTTCCTTTGTATGTTATAGATGCTTGTGCATGGTATAGTGTATGAAAAGGAGTGAAATTCATGAAGAACAAAAATATAGGGTGTGGCCGTGCATGCCTATGGGTGTGTATGAATCATGTTTTAATTATGTTATTGAATGTTTGGTTGTTATTGTTGTGGATGCTATGTTGATAATGGAAGTTGAATGATTGTGGGGAGGTTGTAGTTGTGTATGCATGATGTTGGCCGTGTATTGTGTATGTGGGAGTGACCGTGCATGTGTGTGGTGGTATGGCCGTGTGGTGGTGGTGTAATATGGAAGGGAATGAATTGATTTTATTCAATGTTTTAATTGTTATTGTGTGGGTTTTATGTTGCTAATGGAAGCTTAAGAATATTAGAGAAATTGTTGTAGTTGGAGACTTCATGTAGAGATTATGTAACTTGAATATAGTATTCTTGCATGCATGAAGGATAATGTTGATAGTATGATGTCGTTAATGTGTAAACTATTAAGTTGTTATTGTTATTATGAGAGTTGGAAGGTCTTGAAGAAAGTAATATGTTGATTAAATTGTTAGAATGTACTTCGGTTTGGTTATTGAGATTGTTAATATGAATGTTGGCATTGTTGTTGATAGTTTGGCCGGGTTGAATTCCCGGGATTGTTGATGATTGAAATTGGCCAAGTTGAACTTGGTGGGATGGTGTATTTATAGGGGAAGTCTTTGCCGCCGAAATTTCGGTAGACAAGTGTTATCTTGAGATTCTACTCTGAATGCTCTAATGAAGGTTTGGTAAATGTGACCAAATTGTAGATTTTGGTGAATTTGAGCTCGAGTTTGGAGTCGTGAAAGAAGCGAAAAAGGTATGTAAGGCTTCACTTTCCTTCTTTGGCATGTCTTAGATGTAATAGGCTTGAAAACGTGTCTCGGGACTACTCTAATCCTAGAAATCCGAGATTGAAGTTGGCTACTATTCATTCAAGAGAATTGAATTAAATGCTTATGAAATGTTGAAAGAATTGTCTAGACACCTAGAACTTGCACGAATAGGATCCGTTTACCCTAAAACTCTCTTAAGTCATGTCGTGAAACATATTATACGTAAATTGTGTACGCCGTCTCATTTGACTCGAGGTGGGCCCACTATTCCCTAATTTCCTCATATGGCTCCACTTGGTTTATTTCCGTACTATAATTTGAGGAAACGTTTGGACATCACTCCGGCTACTAATAATAGTTGTTTTAACCAATCCCTTGAATCCAAGGCATGATCTTCCTTCCCAAAAGTTTACAAATGTTTTCCAAAGTTTTCATTTTTCTCCAAAAACCAAGTTTTACAATATTGAAAGTCTTAATGACCTAAGCGACGATTACGGTTCTATGATGATAATGATGATGCTAGAGATGAGAAAAAGTATATGACGAATATGTCAAGGATATGTTCTTACTACGAATATGACGATATGAAATGTTAAGCTATTTTTGAATAAATGTTTTATAAGGCTCATGATCTTATTCCATGTTTCCTCTTAATGTCATTTTTCCTTGATAGTCTCGCCTTATGATATTAGTTCCTTCAAGGCAAGACATGACGATTGTGATTATTCCATAATACAATCGGAGGATCCCGACCTTATGTCACTCCGATAAAGTTATAGTTTTTGGTTGAGCTCTTATGCATGCTTAAGTTATGGGCAGCTTACACCGTGCCTATATGGCCGGCATGTCACCGCTACGGCGGCGCCTATTGGATGATTATACCGCGCCTAGATGGTCGGCATGTCACCGCTACGCGGGCTGCGATGTATATACCGGTCCTAGAGGGTCGGCACGACCACCACCATGGCGGCACGAGACGATTACCCCGTGACGCGGAGGCCTGGACGCGGGCCAACGATGTTATGTGACTCGGGACAAAGCATGATGCCTTATGTAATGTAGACGGATTATGTATGTATGTATGTAAAGATAAAGGTAAGCATGCATGATTCCGCCCTCAGGGGCAGACAGCTACAACCATGTTTTTATTTGCATCTTTGGTATTGTTTCTTCGTATTACTGTTCTTGTTCCGCTTTTGCTACCATGCTATGATTTATGCCTTACATACTCGGTACATTATCGATCGACGTCCCTTCTTCTGCGACGCCGCGTTTCATGCCGCGCGTAAGCGGACCGAAGGACTTGACTCTTGAGCTCTCCACGTTCACCGAAGTTCTCCGAATTGCCCGAGCCATGCCTGTCGGGTACCGTTTGTACATATTCGGGCACGCATAGCTTGGCCCCTCTCTGTTATCATATGTATGTTGTTTAGAGGCTCGTAGACAATCATGTATGGTCGGATATTTTGTATTTACGAACGATCTCCTCTGATGTATATTAAGTTAGCAAAGCTTATGTTTTTTTTTCTATGATGTGCCGATATGATAGTAATTAATGAAATATGGGCAACAAGGATTTAAATGGCCCACTTAGTAATAAGAGTACGATATGAGGTAAGGGGTGCTCGGTACAAGTATCGAGTACCCGTCGCGGCCCTAGTTGGTTCGTGACAAGAATTGCTCGGATTAACCCCATCTAGGGTGAAATCTGGCCGTAGATCTCCTTTTACTTTCATTCTCGATCGTTGATTGGTATGCTGAGGTTAAATTTGAGAAAAACCCTCAAAATCCTATATCGAAGAAACCCTAGGTTTTGGGATTTTTTGGATCCTATATAAAGGAAACCCACCCACCCACCCACCCCCCCCCCCCCCATTTTCATTGTTGGACACACCTTGCAAGCTGAAAATACTCAGTTTGCATAAAAAGTTGAATACCTAGGGTTTCTAGCTTTAATTGCTTAAGACCTTTAATTTTCAACTTAGTTTAAATTTTAAGTGTTATTTGAGTGTGGTCCTTGTGTGATTTGAGCTTGGGGGAACAAAAAGGGTCTTCCAATTTCAAATTTCGATCAGGCTGCACCTACAAGAGGTAATCCCCTACCCTTTTTATTTTTTAATGTATTTTTATTGTGCTGTGTTGTTTTGGTTTATTTGGTGTTTTATGTGTTTTGTTATAGCATTTGGCAGCCTATTTCTTGTTTAGTATAGCATTATATTGTTAGTTATGGCATTTTAGTCCCTGTTTCTTATTGGATGAGTTTTATCTTGTTTAGTTGTGGCATTTGATTTCTTGCCTCTAATGTAAATTGAGAATATTCAGTCATAATGCTTTAGTTTCCTTTCTCTTTGCTTGATCCAAGTTTAGCATGCCAAACATGAGATTTATCTTCTCTGTCTCACTTAGCTTGATTTTACCATGCTCAATTGAAGCTGTTTAAATTCCTGTTTCCTTTGGTTTAGTCTGATCCATCCTATTTTGTTATAAGGACCAACTGCGTTTGTGGTAGCTTAACTTCACCATGCTTGGTTTGTATGTCTAAATACCTAGAGCTCTATATGTTATGCACGTTTGATTGATACTTAGGTATGATATATATGTGGCATTTAAGTGTTTTTATACTGCAAAATATACCTTGCCTAATCTCTGAATCTCTATATGTGTGCAAGTATGCATTATTTTGGTCTAACGTATATGCATAAATATTCCCCATATGCATCATTTGAGTTCTGTATATGCTGTACACTTACAAGTTTGTTTGTTTTGTTATGTGTGTGTCTGAATACTACAAAATGTCTTGTTTGAATTCAGTATGTGTTTGTATATTGCAAATATGCCCTGTTTAGGGGCGAAAGCTTTCTAATATTGACCCTCTAAACATCCTTATGGATGTGTATACTTGAAGTATACTTAAGTATACATGACATATACATAAATCATTTCTGGTTTTGGGCCTTGAGTGCTGAAAAAGGCTAATTGTTGGGCCTTGGCCCATTTCTGTTACTTTCTGAGTTATTTAGTTATATACTCTTGTGTGTATATGATATTAATCCTTATCCCTTTGTTTGGAAATCCATCTCCTTGCATTTCTGGCTCATCCTCCCCATACAGGAATTGGGCTGCAACCCAATTCTAATGTTGTCCGAAGCCATGACTGATTATAAGGGAAACTAATATTATTTAAAGGCCCAGTAATGGATAAAAATTACTCGAAGGCCCAGTTATGGGTAAAAATAGCACTAACGTGGCGGGTAGCCCGTTAGTAAAGGATAGTCTTTACTCTCGCTCTGTTTTGTTTGATTCATTCATTGTATAATTTGTAAAATTTAAACCTTATTATTAGTGAAACCCATGGTTGTAGACACTAGGATTATCACCTAGTAAACTAGCAAATCAAGATAAAGGAGTACAATCTTATTTTTTTTTCAAACTTTGACTCTAAAAACTGATTTCTGAACTTAACATCTTTTGAGTGAGTAAAATGAATTTTGACAAGACAACGATAAACTGATTTTTCAAACTGGAAATCGTGTTGTTTTGTAATACTGAAATTGTGTATAACTTTTATATAAATGGGATCACTTGAGAAACTGAGAGCAAAATTTAGATTTCTTGACAGAAAAATGACTTGTTTACAACAACCCTTTGAGATAAAAAAAAAATGTATTTGCATAAATTGATATTTTTACTTGGAAGTCTACTAAAAACTAGACCCAAACCGAATACTTTGGACTGAAAAGAGGCACGTTTTCTGGGTTGCATTTTTTAAAAATTGGACTGAATTTGGACACTTAAATGATTTGGAGAAGGACTTGGACCTTTTACATGGTTAAAAATGGTCGTTTTGGGAGACTGGCCCATTTGTTTTATTTTGGACTAAAAACGTGATATTGTGGACCAAGTGATCTGGACCGATAAAAGTGATATTGGGCTTGAGTTTGAAGTTTGATGGATTTGGTATGTGGACTGCCAAGTTGACCTACTGGGCTTCATTGATACAATTGGACTTAATATAAAAAAGACTTGTCTTCTATATATATATATATCAAAAAACGAGAATATATATCCCATATTTTCATATATAAGTATAAAAAAATGGTAAGTACTAAACTCATCCCGTTAGGACTAGAATAGTAGCGACTCTACTCGCGGGGGGGGGGACCTCGGTGTGTCCTAGTCCGAAAACGAAGTGAATTGAACACTTGCGCAGATTTTTTGAACCAAAACCCCTTATTTATAAGGGGACCTTTTACCAAAATTTTCTAAAATATATATGATGCTATACTCATTTTGTGGAAAAACTTAAACACCTAAGAAAATAAATAAACCTTATAGTGAAGATCATAAGTCAACCACATTCTACGGATCCTTAATACCAGGGTGCGTAAAACCTTTCCTGGGGGATCACCAGAACCCTTACCTCGAACTCTGGTCCAAAAAGACTTTTTCTCGGTTTGAAAAACTCTTTAACCCGATTTTCCTAATTTTTCTTTTGAATAAATTAGGTGGCGACCCTAAAACACTAAATATCCAATTTAGAGCACCAACAACCTCGGATTACTTTTATGCCCTAAACCCGCGTAAAAACGAACCGTAATAGGGAAGACACCATAATTTTTTTGTGTCTGGTGACCACTTTGGCGCGAAAGCGTGCACGAAAATGGTGGCCGAACTGCTAAAGCGGTGGCCTGCCCGCTGAAGCGGTAGCGTGAAAGCGGTGGCCTGTCCACGGAAGCGCCTGACGGATCAGATTTTTATTTAAATGCCTTATGGAAACCCTTCTTCCTCCCATTCTTAAATTACATTTCCTTAGCATCTTGGAGGTGATTTGAGGAGGGTTTGGTCAGATTTCTCATGAGGGTAAGTTTCCTAATCTTAATCTCTTTCATTTACCTTCCCTAAGTAAGAATTCATGGTAGAAGATCCGTAGAACTAGGAAGAATAAGAGAGGGGTTTTGGGTTTCTTTCTTGAGTAAGTTTACAATTATAAAACCTTGATTTGTTGGTGGATTAGGCTTGATTAAGCATGAAATTTATGATTAGAATCTATTATTGCATGATTCCTTCCTAGTTAGTGGCTAATTTGTGAGAATTAAAGTAAGGGTTTATACCCAAATTTGGGGGTTTTGCCTAGAATCTGAATTTAAGTGATTTGTTAGTTCTCCTAGCTTATAATTGATGGGAATTGATCACCTAGAACATTAATTTCATATTAAAACCTATAAATTCCTAATTTCACCTTTCTGGTTCATAAACCCATTCCATAGGTCAGGATTTGGGTCTTGAATAGAAGTAGGGTTTGATTGATGTTATTTTTGATTCTAATTTCATATTTCGGATATGATTAGACTTCCATTATCACGAGGCTCAAAGGAAAGGAAAGACTAAGGTGTGATTGTTGGAGACTTTATTGTTCGGCCTTCCAGGTAGGTTACGGTTTACCCTATGGTGGGACTTCAATTAGCGAAGCATATATTTAGATGATATTGTTAGAGAATGCATGTAAACCTTTGGGTATGAAGTTGGGTTGGATATTGCCTTAGGTTGGACCTTGTTGTATGATTTGGGGCTAGCCACCCTGTTATGTTGTGACTTATCTTGTTCTATTTGTTATTGGCTTGTTGCCACGTGGAGATAGTAGATATTGGTGACTAATGATATATCTTGATAATGATATTATAGCACCATACTTGTTGCTGTTTGAGACGAGCATTGTCATGTTATTGTGGCTATTGTGTAGCCTTTTATTGATATTATTGGTGTGCCCATGTGTGGTACCGTTGAGATTGATTTGATTATTGATACTGAACTCATACATTGCATGCATTCTCATCCTTCATGATATACTATTGATACATTAATGATATACAAGGAAACGTTGTAATAAGCTGGGCTCAGTTGGATGAGAGTGACGTGAGGACCAATGTCTGATGTTTATCTCGGAATCGAGGTATGACTGCTGGTAGCGATTGCCAAGGTCTTTGCCGGAATCGTGAGGATTGGTACATGGATTTCCCAAGTCCCCCATGGGTTGTGCTGCCAAGATGTGATGTTCCATCATCGGAGTACATATGTATTGGTGCATATGCATTGCATTCATATTTCATACATTATTGCATTGCATTGTACCTTTGGCTTCTATTGTGATATTCTTGTGATAAAGCTATGATGTACTGATTCGGATTGGATGTACTGAGACTTGGCACAATTGGGTTTATATGCTATAACATAGGTGATGACTTGTACTTGGTTACTGGCTCGTGTTGACTTATACATTGTTGATTTACCTGTTTATCTTACTTTATTGTCCGGCTATATGTTAGCTAATCTTAGTCGGCCTATGATACCTACCAAAGATGTGCCGTTTGTACCGACCGCACTTGCTACATTCTTTTTTTGAATGCAGAGCACGTGGGATCGACGTCTACCCTCATGGCCGAGAGTTCGAGGCGCCGATTCGAGTCCGTGGGGGAGCATGTGGGCGTTTCGCTACCCCAAATTTCCCTTTTTCATTATGTCTTACC
>NC_081347.1:27745940-27760494 GCF_029784015.1 Lycium ferocissimum | reverse complement strand
ACCATGGGGGTTCCATTAACGTAAGTAATCTTCTTGATGGGAATTGGATCACATATTTACGCCTGCATGTCACCATTGTTGCATGCTAGGGTTTGAGCATAGTTAACAGTTTGCATGGGAAGAGTTGAGAAGGTTTGTGGAAATGTTGGTGTAGATAGTTGTGATAAGGGTGGATATTGAGTGGTAGAAGTGAGTGGGATGGTCGACCCATTCTTAGGTGGGCCGATTAATTTGTCATGTTGGCCATTTTAGGTTAATGGTGGGCTAGGGTTTGCATGAAATATTAGGAGAGAGAAGAGAGCTTCTTTTTTTTGTGAACGGCTTAATGAGAATTTTTTAGTGCTAAGTACTTTACTCCTAAATTAGGTTACGCTAAACGATTATTTTAAAAACTGACTTGTCGCACCCCGAACCTGGGCCTGGACATAACACGGCACCCAGTGCTTGACTACATGTGACTCAGCGAACCAACTAGCTGACTGAAACAACATGTGGTATCATAATATACTGAATGCGAAAAATAAACTATATCATAATATACTGAATGCGAAAAATAAACTAACACATACTGATATACTGAAAGTCTGAATGATACATAGTCAAAGTGCGAAAACACTAATACAAGGCTGAAGCATAATTATAGCCAACATAGCTTAACTTGAAAAGCATGCGACTCTGTATAACTGTTACTCTAGTCTATGAAGCCTCTGACAGAAGGCGAAAACACGGACACGCCAAATACGTAAAGACTATAAATAAATGATAAGGCCCCAAAAGATTTGGGGCTCACCAATCAGCTAATAGTGGAGTTCCTAGCGAGCAGATGCGTCGTCCTGTAAATTGTAATGCAGGCCCCGAGAAAAAGGGATGACAACACATTTGAATTGCACTGGTATGTAAAGCAACTGAAGGAAAGAATTGTAAGTGGGGTGCTCGAAAAAGGGCAACCCAAATCAATAAACATGTAATAAATGTTGAAACTGTAACTGAAACTGAACATAAGTGTTTTCCACTTCATTTTGAACCTTCATTAATGGTGTTTTCTTCAACCAATTCCCATTCTCTTACTTCTAGGCGATTCTACAATATCAATTTGATGAAATTAACATCATTCTTCATCACCCATATGATTACAACAATCCTGAGTTAATAATCCAAAACCCTACCTAGTTCATATGATACTTTCTATCAAACCCACTTAATATTCTCCCAAGAACTCATCAATTCACAACTATAAATGATTAGATAGTAAAGTATTACCTTTTTGAAGTTCAATCCTTTTGAATTCGGATTCTAGGGTTCCTTTATCCAAGACGAAGATTCAATCGATAATCTATGGAATAGATGAGGATTCTAGCGTTAATATTTGTTAGATTGATGTAATAATCAACGGGGTTTGAGTAGGAACTTACCTTGGATGCTTTGTGGAAGCCCTAGGGTGTTTTCTCTCCAAAAAGACGGTTCAAAATGAAGTGGAAAAAGTTTTTCGGAGTTGGGTACATATAAAATTCGAAAAAAGGTCATTTCAGGCATAATTTAGCCTGGTGCGTTTCCCCGGGCGTCGCAAGGGGCCGCGTACTAGGCTTATATTATAGGACCTGATGAATTTTACAACTTTTAATGATTTTTGCTTGGCGCGGCGCCCTAGGCCATTTCTAACAGCATTCGATAATATGGGCATAACTCCTAGCACTCTCCAGGTAATATTTTAAGTGTGCGTTGCTTTAATGTAAACAAACCTCTTGAAACGACGACTAAAAAATCATATTTTCTAATATCGCTTACAGTTATGGGCGTGGGAGAGGATGCGCCTTTTCGGCCGTACAAAGGCATCACCTCGAGATTGACATGCACTGCCTTATGCGAGGAGGTGGACAACGAGTTTTGACCGGGATGTGGATACGCGCCGCAGTATTCTTCCATTCAGGGACCGAACTTGATCACACGACGGACGATGCGGTAAAACTATTTAACTTTACATTATTAATTTAATTAAACGTCTTTTCTACTTGGTGATCACTGATTTGCATATATATGTTATGCAGCTATTTATATGGACGTCGTACGCTGCTATATTAGATGGTTTGCCTGTGTTTTGTAGGGTAGGTCAGGGGGTTTGGAGGTCGCGGTGTCCATTGATACAACTGGACATCGTAGAGGACCACATGCCCGAGCGCGTCTTACGACAGTTTGGGCATACACAGAGTATACCCCCTGACGTCCATCATGAGCTCTGACACTACCAGCGGGACGATCGAGCTGTCGTTGATGATGATTTTTTGGCTTTCATGGCTGTCCAACTCCACCGTTGGGAGAACAGGTTGGGCACTTTAGCGGTGGTCGGCCATTTGACTCCCATTGATGATTACATGCGCTGGTATCATCAGATCACATGCCGATTGATCGGCAACCCAGCTTTGCGTCCCGCAAGGGATGTAGGATACTCATGGGGCAGTACGAGGCATTGGTAAGTTTATCGTATTTAGATTTATTTAATTGCATTAATTGTTACATTTAAAAAAAAAAATCTTTTTACTGTTGAACACAAATACAGCTGGTGGCCGTACAGCGATTACGCATGTTGGGGTTAGAGCATATGCCTTACCCCGGGCTTGCGGCGGAGATGGTACGGATATCCGAGGATGGTATCCGACAGGTAGGAGAGACTAGGCGCATGCGGGAACTGTTCCGGAGGGCGAGTATCGGCCCGGCGCCGGAGGGAGGACACAGTGCTTGCCAAAGGAAGAGACCGTGCGCGGAGGAGGTCGCCTTCTTGCCCGAGGACGCGATGCGCGCGTAGAGGACACGGTGCGCTGGCTATTAGAGGACACAGTGTTTGCGAGGAGGAGGAGGCCGTGGCCGCCGCAGGATGCCTTGCCGCAAGGACGCGTGGCCGGGGCTAGAGGACACGGTGGTGGAGGACACCATTTGGGAGATGGGCGGATGAGGCCAATCCCATTCCAGAGGACATTCCCGTTCTAGTCCATCCGCGGCCGTTCCGGGCGGTGGCCTTCTACTTTGGGACCGACCTACGTTCTGCAGCCGGCGCTCCAACTTGCCGAGATACACGGGACTTCATCGCACAACCGAGCTAATGCATACATGGAGGAGCGTGATAACGTCGATTGGGCGGCGTTACACGCTTCATTAAGCTGATGCGGCCCGGCTGGAATTTAGAGGGAGCTAGATTCTTAACTTCGATGCGTTTTTATCCGGTTAGTATTTAAAATACTTATTTGTTCATTAAATTACTTATTTTAAATATATATATATACTTTCATTATTTAGTAATATTTTATATTTTAGGATTCGGTGCCGGCGGGTCACTTGAGCCACCCACTCAAGCGTTTCTCATGGGCTGCTTGCCAGGCGGTGTCTTCCTATGTATTTGTCGAGCACGGAGTAAGCTTTTTATTAAAATTAGTTTTATTCAATATAAGGTCAATATTTAAAATACATATTTTGTTATTTAAAGTGCTTATTTTAAATATGTATGTTACTTATTTTTTCGTTTTTTTCATATTTTAGGATTCGACACCAGTGGGTCCACAGGAGCGACCCATTGAGGAGCCTTCTCATCAGCCTGCTGAGGTAGAGGTGTCTTCTCATGAGACTATCGAGGCGCAGGTAAGATTTTTACTTAAAATCAATTTTATTCAATATAAGGTAAATATTTATTTAATTTTTACAACCTTTATTTGGACTTCGAACAACATCTCGTCCATGAGACTACATCATATTCTCGACCCCGTCTCGGACGCCCTCGGATCCACCTCGGGAGCATACTCGGGCGCACAATCGATACACATGTTTGATTATTTAACAAACATTAATGTATTCAATTGAATAAATAAGAAATGGTACTAATTATTATATATTTTTCAGGTTCATCCTTCGGCGCCTGCGGTGGCGACTCCCGACGAGGAAGAGGTCGAGTTTCCAGACCCAGCTCAGCCTGAGGTTCTAACCGTGCTAGCGGGACTAGATCCCAAGAAAAAGCACATTCTAGTCAAGGGCGCAAGGGCCAGGGGAAGAGGAGATGATCATGACTTGGAACGCCCGGTTATTAAGAGGAAAAAGGGCGATGGAGACGATGACGAGGGCGGTGGGTATGGTATGAGCCTTAGGCCTAGGGATAGTCTCGGGCATACCACATTGTGGGACCCATCCACGATAGTGTTGTACGTTTAAGTAAATATTATATGTTTTTTGCGTTTCTATTTATATTTATAAATATTATCTTAGTCTTTATTATTGTTTGCAGTGCCACATCCTAAATTGATAAAAAAAAAAAAAAAAAAAAAAAAAAAAACGTGACACATTCGAAATAGAGTTAAGCATTAATTTAAAAATAACACGAAACCCTAAAACATAAATAACGTAAAGCTAATGACTACAAGTCTTCAAATAAAAAAGGACTTCGAGCACTTTTCAACCACTAAAACGACAATCCAAACTTTTGCGTATCCTTGATGTATTGAGCCTACCTTATTAATCGTACAAATATAAGTAGGGTTCTAAAATATTGAAGTTCTGGAGTCTCAAAGCATGATTAATATAGGCTAAACTATGTAAAAAAGTGTGAAAATGTAATAAGAGGTTGTTTTGGGAAAATGGTGGAGTCCTATAGCGCAGTATTTTACTGCGCTATAAGGGAGAGACAGTTTGGTTTAGCGCAGTAAAATACTGCGCTAAAGGTACTTTTGTACCAAGTTTTTTTTTTGGGTATTTTGATTCACTTTGATTTTTAATGGGTCATTTTGGTCACGGACAATTAATAATCCCCATGACCACCCACGAAAAAAATATAAAAAAACTAACAAAGGAAAAAATAAAATAATGAACAAAGAAGAAATGAAAACTAAAAAATCAAAGGGAGCATATATAAGATACATACGAACTGAAATTAAGCCGCATAAATACCTAAATTACATGAAAAAAGAGATACCTTTGCATATCGTAAATTCTATCGAGCCGTATATTTTATTTTTGGTGGAGATACGTGACGGAAGTGAAGCATAGTCAAAGGAGTACCAAAAAAAGAATCTTCAAAAGACCACAAAATAATTTAGTAATAAATCTGCTAGCCAAATTGTGTCCTATATATCAAAAAACAATTCATTAATTAAATAAAGAACTAAAGCCAATTATAAGTTGGTTCTAGATAAAGCAACCTTGAATACATAAGGGAGGACAAGATATAGTCTGCAAATAAATAAATTCTGTAGCATAAGTACATCTTGATTTGGGCTAATTAAGGAGAAGAAGAGAAACCTTCTCCATCTCAACGGTGCATAGGGAAGAAAGAAACTTGAGAGAAATGGGTGCTTGATCATGACTGATGCGTAATATTGAAATTTATCACAGAAGTTCCAAGAGAAAGAG
Organism: Lycium ferocissimum; assembly: GCF_029784015.1. Taxonomy (NCBI): domain Eukaryota; kingdom Viridiplantae; phylum Streptophyta; class Magnoliopsida; order Solanales; family Solanaceae; genus Lycium; species Lycium ferocissimum. The sequence goes on along the minus strand of NC_081347.1, from coordinate 27,755,109 downwards.
GATGCTTGATCACTCGTCATTAGCCATTCCCCATTTTATCAGCGGTAAGGTTTCTCTTTGAAACGGTTATAGGGGGAGGGGAAAAGGTGCATTAAGAAAATTAAGAGGTGTCATTAAGAGAATTAAGAGAGTTGGTTTTTTTTTTTTTTTGGTTAATATATAGCACATTAAAAAAGAGAGAAAAGTCCAAAAAAAGGAGAAAAAAGATAAATGATATTCTAGGCCATAGAGAGGTGCCACATCACCTTATCTATACCTAGCTTTATATTATCTATAGATATAGATATAGATAGTTATTTTAAATTATTTGTCGTTTTAGAATTTTAAAATACAATTAATATTTTCTCCGGTTCAAAGAGTGTTCACTTAGTCATTTGAATGCCTCGTAAGAAAATAATAATTAACTCCTAGGCAAAAATAGGTTTAACTGAACTAACTCTAATTAAATAAACATTGAGATTTGATCACTTAATACTTAATAAGGACAAATCTATAAAAAAAAAAAATAAGATTAATTCTTTCTTAATTAAATGGACACTCTTTTTTAACCAAAAAATAACGTTAAGTGGACACTCTTTTTAAACCGGAGGGAGTAATTATTTTTTTCCCCACTACATCCTCAGAAGAATTTTGTCATTATGGGATGACACATAAATAGAGTAAATATTTAATTGAGAGAAATTATAATTTAGATATAAAGAAGGGTAAAGTTAGTCAAACATCCCTCCTAATTAATATTTCTTAAGGGTGTAAAATAAAAAAAGCGTAAGATAATTTGAAACGGAGAGAGTACATGGTATGTTTAAGATATAACACATCTTTAATTTAAGACCATAAGATTCAAAAAGTATCCCTTTATTTTTAAGTTCCGTGATATTAATTACTACTCCCTCTGTTCAATTTGTTTTTCTTAATTTTCTTTTTAGTCCAGTTAAAAAAGAATATCTCTTTCTTTTTTGGCAATTCTTTAATTTCAACTTTTCACATAATATGTTTAAGACCACAAGATTAAAGGGCATTTTGGTACATTTCATTTATTTAATTTAAAATTACAAAATTCAAAAATCTTCTTTGTATCAAATCAAAACCAAACAAACAAATTGAGATGGGGTGAGTACTTAGTAAGTATTTTAACAGTATAATCATTACAAAATCTATTTATTTGTTCGTAGTGTGATTGTAGTGTAATGTTTAGTGTAATTGTAATTTGATACTTTGTCTATTTTAAATAAATTTTAATTACAAAAAATTACTTTTTTGTCAATTGAACTTGTATTAAATTTTAATGTGTGATAAATATGTGTATACTAGTAAATTTGCTCACGCATTACAGGGCTATTAAATTTGAGAAATGATCAATCTGATAAACATAACGAATTTAGAGACCATCCTATATTGGATGAGAAAGAAAACACTTATAAAGTGTAACGGTCTGACCCTTGATTTTGAGACTTAACGCTTATTTTTATGTTTGGAAGCTTGGTACATGTTATATTTGCGATTGGTACTCGTTTGAGGAGTTGGGGTTGGAATCCGAGGGATTCGATTGAGAAATGCTCATTGCAGATTTTATTTATTTTCTGGTGCGGCCACATTTGCAGGTCTTGCTCGTATTTGCAATGGCAACATTTGCAAAGGGGCCTGGGTCAAGGGAGTTCTTGCGATGACTTTAGGGGATTTTGGGTCGTGGCAGGAATGAGCGGGGTTGGGAAAGCTATAAGAGAAGAGTGCATAGGGAAGAAGGAAAAAATCTTGGGAAGAACCTATGAACCAAAGAGAAATGAATTATGGAGAGAGAGAAACTATGTACAAGTTGATACTTCGATCTCAAAATAGATATTGCTTTACCTCATTTTCATGCCTATTAAGAAAAACAATAATTATAAGGTGTAGTTACTAATTTACCCTTATTTATTAATTTGTTTTTTTAAAACAAGGTCACTGGTGGTCCCAGTGACTATTTTATTCATTTAATAATTGTCCAAACAAATAAATCAACAAACACAAAAAGGAAAGAAAAGAAACTTAAAAGACACTTGGTAACACGATGGGTATAGCATCTGAAATTGAGTTTCTTCATCATGTCTATTTGAGTGTTCCAGTGATCGTTGATAGCACATCCGTTCACGTGAGCTCGCATCTTGCTTATGTGCTCTTGGATTTGGTGTTTGCAGTTGCTAGGACGACATATCGCTACCAATTTCTTCCTCCATCGCTGGTTCTTCATTTCTAAGGTTCGTTGAAGCTCCATCTTTCTCCTGTTTGTACCTCGCTGCATGATATTTTTCATGATTGTTGTTTCTATTGCTTCTGGCATTTTTCTTGATTTTCTTCTCCTGATTTTCTGCTACGAATTTGTGATGTTGTTGTATCCGATGGGTTATTATGTAACCCCCATTTCAATTCTACCTAGTATGAGGTTGGTTCTTGTACAATATGTACATTTCCCAACCTTAACTGAGCTGAATCAAATCCTGTGTGATTCCATTTATCGTATTGCCCATATTGCCCTTGTTGATGTTGTGTGGCTGTTGCCCAGAGAATTTCCCGTAGATTTAGTATTTGTCCCCTCCCAAACCCCACTGATTTTTGTTCAATAGATTGAGTGCTAAAAGTTACTAATACCACACATTGTGCAAAAATCAGTAAGGTTACCTTAAAGCCCAGGTCTTGTGTTAGTCTACCAATTCTCCTTTTAGGGTGTTGCATTGCTCCTCTTGATTTTGTCTTCTCCTTGATTCTGAATGTCAGCCTGTTATTGCACCATTTCCCTAGTAATGACTGTGTTATTGCACCTGCATCGATGAACAACCTGTTAGTAATAAACTGATCCTTCATATTCTCCTCCCCAAGAATTTGAATATGAGGATCTCCTTCTTTTCCTCCATTTCCCCTTGCGCTCAAATTCTGCTGCATTTTCTAAATCTCATGTAAGGTATCTCCAATTTGTCGTTGTTCACTAGTTTCCTTCCTTGACTATCCATCTTCATGAAATAGTTGGCTACAAAATTCCCCTTGTCAAGAGCCAAATTAGCTAAGTGGTCAGCTACCTTTTTCCCTTCCCTATATATATGAGTAAACACCACTGTTTTCCCTTCAATGATCTTCCAGATTTCCTCCATCATGCTGATAATTTGCCAAGGCACTTCCCACACTCTTTGGATAATATTCTTTAACAGAAGTGAATCTGTTTCAATCATAATTATGTCAATCTGATTGTTAACTAAATATCTAAGAGCTTGAAGAATTGCCTTAGTTTCTGCTTGAGTGTTAGTACTCAATGGATCTTCCATTTCTTGAGCTTGTGCATGCAACAGATCACCTTTTTCATTTCTCAGACAAAACCCCCGAGAACCCCTTCCAGGATTTCCTCTAGAAGCGCCATCAGTATTAGCTTTAATCCATCCTCTATCTGGCATTTTCCAAAGCACAGTAGTAACTTTAACAGGTTGTGAATATCTATTTAAGGCTTCCACTACAACACTCCATTTGTAAGGGGCATACTTAAAGTTTTTCCTCCTTACGTTCATGAATAATATCAAAGTATGCATTACCTGATAGATCAGCTTTGTACTTGTCATTTTACCTTCATGCCTTAGAGTGTTCCTTCTTTTCCATATCTCCCAAATTATAATTGCAGGCATGGCCTGGTAAATGTATCTGACCTCAGGCTTGACAGGCAAATCCCACCATTTGTTAATTACCTGAGTAATGTGCAAGTTCTGAATATCTATCCCAACTGGCCTGCAAAAATGTTTCCAGATGACTTGAGCATCAGGAGCATGTAAAAAAACATGAGATATGTCTTTAGTATCTGGGTTTTGACAACAAAAACATCTAGATGGGAATTGATGTCCCCATTTTTTGAGTTTGTCATCCAAAGGATATTTTGATAGGCAGACCCTTGATCCACATCTGTTTGTAAAGTCTACTAGGCTCTTTTCTTTGTCTGAGCAATTGGAAAGCTGATCCCACACTGAAACTTCCCCTGGCTTCCATTTTCCAGTAAGCTTTGTCAACCTCTTTATGTTCATCTGGAGGTGCAATATTCTCCAGGATATGCTTAGCTAGATCCTCAGGTAAAATCTCCCTCATTATGCCTTCATTCCACTAACCCTCATCTGCCACATCTTTGACTAATATTACAGTTTGGTCCCACTCAAAATCTGTTGGAATAATATGGTAAAGAGCACCCAGTCTTGTCCAGTTATCCATCTAGAAGTACGAATTTCCTTGTTGCACCTTCCACCAAATCTCATGTTCAATTTCCTCTCTAACTTTGAGCATCCTTTTCCACACATATGTGCCTGTGTTCTTCAATGGTGCTACTACTGCACGAAACTTCTTCAGGTATTTATTACTCATAAAGGTCCTCTACAATGACTGCTTGGTTCTCATATTCCACCGCAATTTTGCAAATAAGGCCTTTGAGACATCCTGCATGCTTCTAAAACCCATCCCCCCTTCTTCCTGTGGATGACACAAAGTTGTCCATGTATTGCAGTGTTCGCTAGAATTCCCCACTGAGTTGCTCCAAAAAAACTTCGCAAACAGTCTATGAATTTGAGCTAATACTCCAGCAGGTCGATCACAAGCTGATAAAAGATGTATGGGCATGCTTTGTAATACATGCTTTATCAAAGTGGTTCTCCCTCCAACAGATAGTAATTTTCCTGTCCAAGAACTGAGCCGGTTTTGCACTTTGTCAACCAACTCCTGAAAGTGTACATACTGTCTTCTACCATAGAACACAGGAACTCCTAGATAGATAAATGGGAAATCTTTCCTTGGCATATGAGTCACACTAGTCACCAGATCATTAATGTTTTGTTTCACTGAATAATGCATATAAACAACACTCCTTGATGCATATAAACAACACTCTTTCCTTTGTTAATCTTTTGCCCACTAACCTTTTCATAATCTCCCAAAGTCTCCATAACCAGCCTAAGTGAGTATTCATCTGAGAGGTGAAAATAATTGTATCATCAGCAAATGCCAAATGGTTGACATATGGGCTCCACTTTGGCATGTCAAATTCTTTAAGCCTCTCTTTAGTATGTAGTGAATTTAGTGCTCTAGTTAAACACTCAGCAGCCAGTATTATCAAAGTGGGGGATAGTGGATCCCCCTGCTTCACCCCTCTTGTAGATCTAAAGAACCCATGTGGTTGCCCATTTATCAGAATTGAGTACCAATTATTTGATATAAATATGAAAACCATATCAATCAACATCTCTCCAAAACCCATCTTTCTAAGAACTTCAGTTAGAAATAACCAGGATACCCTGTCATAAGCCTTTGTCATATCAAGCTTCATAACCACATTAGCCGGCTTACCCTTGATCTTGATATCATGAACTATTTCTTGCACCAATAAAATGTTCTCTACGATACTTCTCCCTTTGATGAAACCTGATTGTTGAGGGGAAATTAGATTTGGTAGCAACTTTACCATTCTTTCATGGATTATACTGGAAAAGACCTTGCTAGTAATATTACTCAAGTTTATAGGTCGCAAGTCTAAAAAAGTAGTAATCTCCTTCTTCTTTGGAATCAGCACCAGATTAGCACATGTGATATATCTAGGTAATTCATGACCACAAAAGAAAGCCCTCACCATTTTGGTCACGTCCTGAGCAATTATATCCCAACATGCTTGAAAGAATTTTCCTGTATACCCATCAGGCCCTCCAGCACTGTCTGCATTTAGGCCAAAAACTGCTTTTTTTCACCTCTTCTTCTTCTGGAATTCATGCAGTTCTGCCTTTTGTTCATCACTAATCATCCTGGGTATGTGCTTCAACATTTCAAAGTCAGTAGGTATATTTCCTCTCTGGAACTGATTTGTAAAGAATCTGATTGCCTCCTCTGCAATGTCATCTTTTGTTTCCAACCAAACACCACCACTATCCTGTATCCTTTTTAATTGTAGCCTTCTCCTTTTTCCATTAACATGAGCATGGAAAAAATTGGTATTTCTGTCTCCATCTTTAAACCACTGCACGCCTGCATTTTGTTTCTAGAACTTCTCTTCAATAGCATAAAATCTTATACTTTCTGCAATCTTTGTCTATTTAAGCGAATATGTCTCCATATGTTTCCTTACTCCATTTAGACAAAGCTGTACTCACCTTTTTTTAATTTATTGTGAAAGTTAAAAAATGGATCAGCACTGAAATTTGCTATCCAATTATTTTTAACCACTTCCTGAAAGGTCTCATGCTCCACCCAGAAATTCAAGAACCTGAAAGATTTCTTGATAGGTCTACTGTCCTGCTTAAGACTTATCAGTAAAGGAGAATGGTCTGAACCCTGCTTAATCAGGTGTTCCACTTCCAAATTGGGATATGTATTCTGCAAAGCTTGATTCCCTAGGCACCTATCAAGCCTTTTGAAAATGCAGGCCTCATCTGATCTCCCATTCCACCAAGTATACATGCTCCCTGTAAATCCAAGATCCACCAACTTACTTGAATCAATACAGTGTCTGAAATCTTCAGCCTCTGCAAACTGAACTGGAAGCCCTCCATATTTCTCAGCAGCCTCTGTAATCACATTGAAATCTCCACCCACAAGCCATGGTAGGTGCATATGTGTGGAAATATCACACAAATCCTCCCATAAGGCAATTCTGGTCCCTCTATCTGTACTAGCATAAGTCACAGTCATAATAACGTCCTGAGCTCCATCCAAAGAAGATAGTTTGAAAGACAACATTTGATCAGTTTCCTTCAAAACCTCCATTTGTAACCCTGCTTCCACAAAGATCCATATCTTTCCATTTATATTGTAAGCAGCAGTCTCCATATTAAGCCACATTTTATATATATTGATATGCCTGAAGTGTTGAAATGGCTCCATAAGGGCTATAACATTGAATTGTTTTTGTCTGTTTAGTAACATTACTCTTTCAAAGGCCTGTTGAGTATTTACAAACCTAATGTTCCAAATGAGAGAGCAATTCGTAGAAGTGGATTTAGCAAGTGCTTTCCTTGTTTGTACACCTCCTATAGTCTTAGGAGGTACACTTTCGTCTCTTTGTCTTTGCTGCCTAGTCTCCTTCCTTGCCTTTGTAACCTGTTTTGGGGAACTATCTGCACAATTAGACTCATCAAGCATCTTCCTATTTTCCTTCTCATCATCTCCAATGTCTGTCTCATGTTCTTCCTCATTTTCTTCAAAAAGCTTATGCAAATTGCTTCTCCTTTGTTAGTGGTTTGGTTAGTATCATCAACCTTCTGCATGCCATCCTCTTCTGTATTTTCTTTTTGTTCAATGGCATTGTCTTGTGTTTCACCAACTATGTCCTTCGCTGCTTCCACCTTATTGGTATGAATTGGATGATGATTCTCTTTGCTCATAGCTGTATCAGTTTGCCCATTCTGATTGCTTGCTATAGCTGATGTCTCTGTGGTCACTGAATCTGCAGGTGCTCCATTTTGGAACTGTTGAGGCTCATGTGTTGCAATCAGACTATCATCTGGTGGTTTTTTGGGAGTATATTTTTCCCCTGGAAGTGATTCTGACTGTTCACTTAAAGAGGCTACCTGCATTGGACACTGCTCACTATTTCTTTGTTTTTTGCTTTATCAGAGAGTTGTCACCATGCTGCTGCTTGTAATTTGGTGTTTCCTGTGCCTGCTGATTTTCCACTGTATATGCCTGCTTGTTGTCAATTTCTGCATTGTATTTATTATCCTTGTTACTGGTATCTATACTTTGAATTTCTGTTCTCTTTCCTTTCACCTCGTCTTTGTTTTTTCCTGTATCCTTCTTGGTATCACATTTCTTGCCAAAAGATGTCTCTGCCCAGGGCTTGGCTGTCTCCTTTTGTTCTACCATGTTTACTTTATGTTGCAACTCTGATTTCTTGGTTGCCTCCTCTTGCATATCTTCTGTTAAGTCCACCAATGTATCAAATTTATTTGTTGTTGTTGTATCCTTGGAGATAGTCTGTCCTTCCTGCTGTGTGGCCTCTTTTGCATTGCCTCTATTTTTCCTATTTTGAACCACATTCCAATTCTCATACACCGGTTTTCCATTCTTGTACACCCCCTCTTGTTTTAAATCAGCATTTGATTGTTTTTCAGTTGTTCTATTTGTTTCCTCCTTAGTTTTCCTTTTGGTAGTCTCCTTTCCTTCATCTTTCTGCTCTTCTTTTTTAGGCCTGTGTTCTGGGTGTAGAATCCAGCAGCCATGTATATCATGGCCTTGCAGTTATCAATGTGTACAGTATTTAGGCAAGTAATCATATTGTATTTTTTGCCATTTTGACCTCACCTCTCCTGTCTCCTTATCCAAGCAATTGATTTGAATTCTTTTTGGTAAATCTTTTAACAAATCCACTTCCACTTTAATCCTAGCACAACTAGGTCTAATTTGATTGTTCGTGGCCTTGTCAAGCACCAATGGAGTACCAACTACAGTTGCCAAAGAGAACATTGATTCTTTGTCAAATAAATTTGTTGGTAATCCTAGAAAAGAGATCCAGGCAATGGCTATGGTTGTTTCCTCATTCGGGTTGAACCATGGATCCCATTTTAGAAATCTTAAGGGGAAGTATCGATTTCTGACCCTTAATTCCCAAGCTTTTGACAATAACGCTGCATAATCCTCTAACAGCGACAATCTAATCAAAAGGTGGCGTTCCTCCAAGTAACCAATCTCGCATTTTCCTTTTACTTCCAATTGGATTGGCAATATGTTCCTCAATTCCGCTAGATCTGGCCTTCCTTATGAGAATTTTGCTACAATAGCAAATTGTGAATTTTGTCGCATCGTTAACTCTTCAAACTCCTTCTTCGTCCATGTCATAGTTGGTTCACCATGTAGGTGGGTAATAATTTTTGGTTCAAAAGGTTCAGTAGTCTGCTATGTCAACGCATTATGTAATGCAATAGCATAGTTCATTGGTGTAGGGTTAGTGTTATGTGTAACAGGATTGTTTGTATTAGGGACAAGCAAGCCAACCCCAGTAGGGGGATGGTCGCCGGCCGGCACCGACATGCCTGGCAGAAGCTTTCAAAAGATCAAGAATATTGTAGGTTTTGCGTATTTTGCGGAGCAGTTGTCAAAGGTTTTAGTAATGGACCATTGTTTTCCTTATTTATCAAATGTCTTGAGAATTGAGCACTATTAAAAAAAGCAGTTCTTTAAAATATAAGGA